>NC_056743.1:1573346868-1573431868 GCF_019279795.1 Protopterus annectens
ACAGTTTCTTATACTCAGCTTCTAAATTGCTTAACCTGTGTAGGCATTGCTTACCCCCATGGAAACAGGCTTAAACCCTCTTACTGCTGCTTAAGGTACTTATCCCCGCACTAATTTCTTTAAAAGAAAAGAAAAAAGGGTTGATAGGAAAGTGGTGAAAAAGAGACACAAAGAGGGAAAGACAGTAGGGAAAATAGCTAGGGATGTGCAGGAGGATGTAGGGAAGGTCCATAGCTGCCCAGTTCTTCTACAGCAAAAGCTGTGCATAAACATTGACTTTGGAGGTAGGTTTGGACACTCAAACCCCTAAGAGAGGTGTGAGGACAACATTAATATGTTGTGATGCCAATTAGACCAGATTACGTGTCCAGTGGAAATGTGCGAGAAATGGACTGCTATGTATGGGGCAAGATTTTTTTTGGAACAGATTGCCCTTTTTTTTTCAGGTGAGAGTGGGATGTTGGGGGGATAGTAGGTATATTTGGGGAGGTAGGTTGGGTAGGTTAACAGACAAGACAAACAAGACACATACAGGGGCGGTATATGACACATGTAGGGGTAAACACCTTGATGGGGAGGGGTATTGGGAAATCGGAAGCCCATGAGCCCCCTAGTGAAAACAGTGAGACTAACATCCCTACCCATAGGCAGTCACCACTGCACCTTCACAGCTGCGAAGGTGGCTGTGCTGGGGGGTGAGTCAGAGAGCCAGGCTGACCCTCTAGTCACGGCATGCAGCCCTCGAGCTGACATTGAAGATCTCCAAACTGCTGATCGAGATCTATACACACCATGACCCAGACCTGGCAATGGGTGACAGCTTCCTGTCTGCACCCCCTGGGGGGCAAGCCCCATCCCCTGAGGCAGTTCCACCCAAAGGTGGTGCGGGAACAATGGATGAGGAGGTCCCAAGTTGGGCCCCAGACATGCTGGTGCCCAGTGCCACGGCCAGCTGAGGTGGGACAGGTGGGTTCGCTAGGACCCGCATTCCCATACGTGCTATGGTGTTTATGGTGTATCAACATATGTGGGTTAGTAATAGTCAACACATTCCAGGGTTAGGTATAACAGCATGCATAGATATTCCCTTTAACCCAGACACCAGATACGGAACAGTTGTATAGTAAATGGAATACATGCATATATGGGACCACAGTGGTAATAACAACAGCATGCAGGTACATTGATGGCAGCATGCCACCAATGTTGGAGTATTTCAACATTGCACATGCATGGAAACAGATTTCAATAATTATCAACCAATAGGACATATATCCCAAGAGAACAGTGAAGTCATTACATACCAGTTGAGGTGGGTATTTAGTTTATTGTTGGAGATATGGTGGTGGGGGGGGGGGGACGATGTCAATTAACAACTAGTATATTCCTGTAGTTCACATTACTTTCCTAGTCAGTGCTGTTATCTGTACCTTACAAGTATTAGTTCACTAACCTATTGCCTTAGTTTGGACAGTGATATGGCTGTCATCATCTTTATACATGAACTGGTTTTAACTGCAGTATGCACCTCTTACCTGGTATACCTGTGGAGGAAATGTTTGTTAACACTAACTAACTGTTTCTACACATTCTCCCAGATTCCAGGTTGATGTTGTGCACATAGCTGTCCATCTCTTTCTGCACAGATTCTGGCCATGTCTTGACCACATGCAGGTGAACTGGGACATATCTAGACTATTGCCCTCTTCAACTTTTAGTGACTTACCACACTCTTATACAGGCTTTCCTACACAGTTATATTATGTAGCACAGTGTGGGTGACAGTGATCAGTGATATCTTATTATTCAGAGCAACTGCAACATTCACAATTCCATATAATACCAGAGTAAACAGTACCAGTACAGGGTATCAAGCTTTTTATTTCTTGGCACAGTGTTCATATTTGACGTATCTGTGGGAGCAATGTTTGTTAGCACTACCTGAATGTTGCCACACAAAGTTCCAGATTACACATTAGTATTATGCACATACATCTCACTCTGTTATTGTACACAATCTGGTCACAGCTTGACAACACGAGAGTGTAGATAGGACATACTTGGCTTATTATTCTCATAACAGTTTTGGGAGTTGCTAGAGTGACAGGTTTGTTCTCATAGATGTGTGGCAATCAGTTGTATTCCCTGTTTGCTGCCTAAACATCTGGAATCATCCCACTGACTTCCCAGGTGGACAAGGTGACAGGCAGCAGATATGGGCCCATATACTGGACATTCTGGTCTTATCTGTACAGTTGTGGGGTATGATTCTGTATGCAGCCTACTTCCACTCCCAGGATTCAAACCATAGTTCTGTCTGCTACAACTTAAAGGCTGTCCATCAGAGTTGTGTGCGCTATATAGATATTGCTGTATATCTCCTATCTGCTTTCTGTCTTATAATTCTCCTGTGGTTTTGCATTCTGACCTTGTATTACAGCACTCTTATACAGGGGTTCCTAGACAGTTATATTTTGTAGGACAGTGTGGGCGACAGTGATGAGTAATACCTTATTATTCAGAGCAACTACATCAGTCACAATGCCATACAATACCAAAGTAAACAGTACCAGTACATGGTATCATTCTTGTATTGCTGGGCACAGTGTTGGTATCTGACAAACCTGTGGGAGAAATGTTTGTTAGCACTACCTGAATGTTGCCACACACAGTACCAGATTCCACATTATTATTATGCACATACATCTCACTCTGTTACTGTACACACTCTGACAACAGCTTGACAACCTGGGGGTGTAAATGGGACATATGTGGCTTCTTAATCTCATAAGATTTTGGGGAGTTGCTAGTGTGCCAGCTTTGTTCTTATAGATGTGTGTCAATTGTATTTCCTGTTTGCTGCCTATACATCTGGGATCATCCCACTGATTTCCCAGGGGGACAGGTTAACAGGCAGCAGATATGGGCCACTTTACTGGACATTCTGGACATATCTGTAAAGTTGTGGGGTATGATTCTGTATGTAGACTACTACAACTGCCAGGATTCGAACCATGGCTGTGTGTGCTAAAAATACAACAGTTCACGTCTCAGTCACATGTGCTATTTGGATTTTATTGTCTGCCTTTTCACTGTTTTCTGTCTATGTATCTCCCAGTTGTACTAAATGACCTCTGGGGATTACACCAGGCATATACAGGCATTCCTACACATTCTAGTTATGGTGCACAGTGTGGGTAACAGTGCTTACTACAACAGTACTATTACGTGATTGCAAATCTGCATTACCATATGATACCAGAGTATACATATGCAGTCCAGCAGTTAGACCTTTATTGTCAGGCTGTTATGCTTTTATTTACATACAAACTATATGACACTCTTCCTGCCATATTCTCTGGTGTATGCAATACTTGCCTTAAACAATACAGGTTTTATACTGGCAATTAATTTACTAATACTTTTAGATTTATTTCCTATGACAGTACATTCAAGAGTATTACTAACCTGCCTCGTGTCACAACCTGTCTAGGTGACAGCCATAGGCTTCCTGGTTCGTGGCCTGCTCACTTGCAGCTGTGAAGGACATAAGAGGAATACCTAGCCATACCTATCCATGATATACACGGGCTGGTAATTATTACACACATAGTGGAGTGATACATACAGCTGGGACAGCCCCTGCCATTCTAGCCTCTTGGATCCACTGCTCCAAGAGGTCCCCCTTACGCCGCTTCAGGTCGGCATAGTGATGCTTGACCTGCTCACCAGTTCAGGATATACCAGTGGCACTGGTGAGGTCATGGGCGAGACAGTCCCTGGCTTCTGCCTTATATTGGGAACCCTGGTACTGGCCCTGCAACAGTCTGCTCATGGTCTTTGACAAGGATTCCTGCCATGACTCTGGACTCCTGGATGCCCCAGCACTGCACCTGGAAGTGCACACGTTCTCTCCTTTCTGCCATGGTGCCTGCAAGGGGAAGCTACAACCAGTTATGAGATGTATTCCCACCTGTTGGGTTTAAGTAGGGCAGATTTCCCACACTTTGCCATGATTAGCCAGTTTTGAAAAGGCTAAGCTATGGTCAAACCTGCTTACCTAATGTTGGCATTGTTTAAAGGGGTATACCACTGGGCACATTGAGTTAGCTGGCCTACACATTGCTTACACCTCCTAAGCTGACCTGTGCAATGCTTAGCGTTGCTTACAATAGACTGCATTATATTTTATTTTTGGCATTGATTTATTATTCATTACATCTTATATATATATATATGTCTGGTATCCATGATTCATGTGTACGTACACTGTATGGGATCCTTGTGTTTTATTGGGGACTTCAACATTCAATTACAATTACACCTCACATCTGGGCTTTCTTCTGTACCCCAGTTCACATATATATGTTATGTAGTGTGTTATAGAACATATAAATGTATACTGATTCCTTTCACAGGTTCAGTTTGATTTTACTATAGTGATGATTTGTTTGGTGATACCTCATTATTCTGTACTGTTGTGATGGCTTGGTGGTTAACTACTTTGACTATAGTGTATAGAGTTCAAGACCTGCAAGGCTGTTTATTTTGTTGTTGGACAGAACAAGGGCCATTGGATACGGAGTGATTAAGGCACTTTTGAGCAGCTGTAAGCTGGTTTCAGTGGGTTTGCGTGAGTGTAAGCAATGCTATCCTCCGGTTACATATACTTACAGAAAGTTAGCTTCAATTTTGCTTAACCCGTGTAGGCATTGCTTACCTCCACGCAAACAGGCTTAAACTCACTTACTAGTATTTAAATATTCTTACTACTGCTTACTGGTGCTTACACTTGCTTACTAGTGCTTACTTCCGCTTACAACTGCATTGATTTAGACAGTAATATCTAATGGTTCTTGGGAAGGAGGGGGATTTGGAAGCTGTATGGGGTTATCATTCATTACACATTTTATCTTCCATTTGTATCCATGATTCCTGTGCACATATACTGTATGTGGCACATGTGATTATCTGTGGACTTTGCAGCATTATGACACTGACACCTCACATCTGCATTTAATGCAGTACTCCAGTTCACAAATATATGTTATTTAGTAGGTTATGCAACTAAAATATTGGTCATAACATGATTTGACATAGAAAATGGAATGTGCTGCAGTGGGGCTCAAACCGGGAATGCCTGCTTGTAAGGTGAATGCTCTGCCCACTACACTATTGCTATACTGCTTCATTTGCATATATCTTCCTTGTTATCCTCTTCAGCCATTTAATCTGCATTAACTGTAACTAAGCGATGGGCAAACGAGTGCACCTATGGTTAGCTTTAATTGGATTCATAAAAAATAATGGTATGTTTATTTTCTTTGTATTTACTATTGCTGTTGTACACGTGGGGGAATGTTGCTGGGGGTATGCAGACACCTATGTGCAGTCTCGCTCATTCTTTTGGTCTTTCTGCTGTTCTTCATTGCGGGGGCGTGTATATTCTGAGACCTCTGCTCTCAGACACATCCCCTGCACTCTTACACGCTCCGTGTAAGATTAGGAGCTAAGGCAGCGTGCCTCCATTAATATGCATGGCTCGCTGCCGTCCTGCTCCTAAACGGCCGCTTCCATGCAGGACTAATCTAGTCCTGTCGGAATATTAGTAAATCCGGGGGATAGTCTCCTTGAGTGGAATGCATAAAAGGAATTCATCCTACACTAGGGTTAGAAGATAAAATTCTAAGTGTTAAGGGTAAGACCTGACACCTGCATTCTACAGCAGCATGCCAAAAGGGCCACCTGTCCTTGCATAGCAGTGATTGAAGGTGGAATATAGTGCTGCAGACAACAGGATAAGGTGATGTCAAAATGCTCAATAGTTGGATAATTCTGAGGGGAAAAAGATAAGCATATAAAAGAGAAGCAGAATAGCACAGCTGCTGTTTAAGATCCCAAAAATAAATAGTGGAAGGGAAGACATGCAACCCGATGATCAGTGATGTTCCTGTAGTAAGTTGTACTCTCACTAGCTTACATAATGATATTGATATACAGGTTGTTCCCCATCAAGTCCATTAAATACATTCCTAGGAACAGATCTGTATATGTCTGGAATGGCAAAACTGTAGGAATAATTTGGATAATTGTTAAGAATGCTGGACCATGTGCATTGTGATTGACTGCAATATGTGTACATACATGTGATGGATGCAAACATATTCCCTTTAAATAGTATCTGCATATGGCATTTTACATATACCTTTTGTAAAAGGAGGGCTGGTGTAATAGTTAACACATGCATAGTTCTTAAGGAAAATGTAAAGGGTGAGTCAGCTCATACTTATAAACAGCAGTATGGAAAATACCATTTAGGGGAAGAGTAAACTATTATTCAACTTTAACTAAATAACATCGATAAACATGCAATATTATTAATATGAATTTAAACTGTCTGTGTTGCTGAATTATTTTATACATGACCATGAATTAATTAAATGCTATTTCCTTTCCATCATTCTGATTTTCCTTGGCAGTCTCCCAGCTGGTGAGACATTTAACAAAAAGGGTTGTATTTATACTGAGATTGCTGCATAGTACAACAGTCACTTCTGCTAGACCATTGTGTCTGGCACTGTTGCTTCTATTAGGGATTTGAAACCAGGATATGATACACATTAAAACAGAAACATATCAGTAGCTATCACCCTTGCAATCGACTTATTTATGTTCTCTAGCTTTGACCTATTCTACCCATTCAGAGCACTGCATGGCTGAGGTTTGATGATGGTTTCAGTGGGGAGACCATGCGTTCTTTTGATAAAGTTCATTTTGTTCTTATTAGCCCTGCCACTGAAAGTGATTTATGATAAAATTGATCTGCATGGTATGGAGTTAGGCTGCATTCTAAGGAGCCTGCACTCAGGGGTACAAAGTTAGGGGATAGATTTAGCGATGTGCATGTTTGGTGTTTCTCTTATGTGTGTGTGTGTGTGTGTGTGTGTGTGTGTGTGTGTGTGTGTGTGTGTGTGTGTGTGTGTGTGTGTGTGTGTGTGTGTGTGCGTGTGTGTGTGTGTGTGTGTGTTTATGTGTCTTATGCAATGCCATGAGCAGGATTAGGGTTAGCATGCAAATATCCCCAACCAACTTACTCATACATGGTAACCCTAACCCTGCACCAAACCCTAACCTTAAACATTAACTTACAAAACTCATTTTCCCTAGCAGTACAAACATTCAGAGAAATTTGGTTGTAAGGTAGTGTTAGGGTTAGCAATCAGACAAGAACGTTATTGTTCTCCTTTTTCAGTTGTTTTTACGTTCATTTTTTTTCTGGTAATCTGGTTTTCAAAGTGCTCGCATCAATTACTTGATGTATTGCCCTATGTAATTTTATATCTATCTATCTATCTATCTATCTATCTATCTATCTATCTATCTATCTATCTATCATCTATCTATCTATCTATCTATCTATCTATCTATCTATCTATCTATCTTCATTTAGTTATCTCTCTATCTAGCTAAGTAACCACCTATCTATGAACTTACCTGCAGAACAATAGTTGGCTCATCTGGGACCCTGTACATATTCTGCAAATGCAGTATCAGAACTCATAACTCATTGCTGGTACTGCAGTCCTGCACTATTGTCACCAGCTGATCATGACATCTGACATCTTATACCCAGGCAACCACTTGGTTTGCTCTACCAATTACAGCTGTGCTTCTCTATCTTTCTATCTATCTATCTATCTATCTATCTATCTATCTATCTATCTATCTAATTCTTGCATCATGATTGTGAAAATTTCCAGCTGGCTGCCTTCTTTCCACAAATCCACAGCATACATATAATGTGATTATCACATCACTTGTCATGAAATAAGAAACTCCATAATGTGACTTGTAGTTTTTATTTTTCTCCATTGTTTAATGGAAGATGTCAACTTCTGAGAGGACCAAAATGAATTGCAGGGAAATCCACCAAGTATGAAAATAAAACAAAATGAGCAATGAAAGACAGATGCTTTATTTAGGATTTAATACTTTAATTCCTACCAGGAATGTCATCTGAATCTGAAAGGGCTGCACACATTGCTTCCTTAAATAGAGGCCTCCTTAAAGGTACAGTGTAATAAATGAACAAAAATAAGAGCAAGTGAAACAAAACCAAAGTATGTCCACAAACATGTCTTAATATTTAATGATAGTCCACTGTTCTTGCCTTTTATAGGAGTAAATGTAAGTAAAGAAAACAAACTTTAAAAGCATATGCCTCTTTCAACAGAATGGTAAAAACACATGCTGTGCCATGACCCTAACATAATGTAAACAACGTGCATACACCATAAAAAAATGAATTCTTCTTTCAGCTTTTCCCAGTTAGGGGTTGCCACAGTGGATCACTTTGTCTGCTCATGATGGGCAGTGGAGTTTTACAGTGTTGAGTTGCCAATCTGGTGCCCAGCCTTCCACAGAAGGCACACACACGCATGCACTCACACCTAGGGCAAATTTAGTGTGTCCAATCCACCTGCAGCATGTCTTTGGGATATGAGAGGAAACTGGAGCACCTGGAGGAAACCCATGCAACCACAGGGAGGACATGCAGACTCTGCACAGAAGGCACCCCAGCCAAGGATTGAACCAGAGAACCTCTTGCTGTGAGGTGATAATGCTAACCGCTGCACCACCGTGGCTGCCCCACCATAAAAATGAATAATAAATAATAATACAAAATCAAAACATTACATAATTTAAAACATTTAACATTTTTCTAAGTCATTTGTTAATAAAAGTCTAACAAATGCAGATGCAATACCGAGTGTTTCTAATAATTTGACATTTTAATTTTTAATACTGAGTAAACTGATGTCATGTTGTTCACGCTAGGTGGATCAATTGCATTTAATAATAATTTCCAATTTAATTCTCTAAATTCTATAAAGTTACCCCAATCTCCACTTCTGGAGTCCCTGGAAATTTTTCCAGTAATCCAAATTTGTTTGCACAATGGCTTGTGTAAACCACCATGTGTCTGCATAAAGCATTTTTTGTGTTCTTCTTACCAATGTCATATAGATATTCTTGTATTCTTTTTGAGAAAAGGTTACTCAGTTTTGCCTATATAAAAACCATGGCATCCCGAGCAGACTACCAGATAGATTAAACCTACTGTAGTACAATTACTATTGGCAGACCTAATTTTGCTGTCTGTTAACAACGAAACAGACTAGTGGAGTTTGTTAAATCTGTGGATTTCCTATGTTTTTTACAGAAAAGCATAGTAAATTGGCAGAAAGAAGCCACCAGGAATGGAAAAAGAGGGTGTTTTCTATCTGGTGCCATCACAATGATGTCACAAAATGGGCTGCGAGTGGGCAGATGAGGGGCAGAAATTGGCGGGGTTATGGGCAGCATGAGGGGTGTGACCTTGGTCCATCAGGCAAACTCAAAGACCACCCTGGGTAGCACAAACTCTAGCTATGCCATTGGTTAACAGCTTAAAGTATCTGGAAGAAATGGTTATGGAGAAATAAAGTCTGAATGAAAAGGTCAAAACTAGAATCAGATGGATGTAGCTAACTGGCACAGCATGTCAGAGGTGCTGTACGACAGAAGAATATCAAAGAAGCTGAAATGTAAGGTGTACAAAACAGTGGTGCAACCATTACTACTGTATGGTACAGAAACCTGGGGAGTGAAGGCACAGCAGCCGAAGAAAATCAAAATGATGGAGATGAGGTGCCTGAGAGGTTCTGTAGGATGTGCACTGTGGGACAGACAAAAAAATAAGGCCATCAGAGTAGAAGCCAAAGTAGCTTCAAATGCAAAGAAGGTCAAAGACAATAGATTAAAGTAGTTTTGGGCACATGTGTATGAAATCAGAAGGCAATCTGATGAAGAAAATTTGCGAGAGACAGGAAGAAGGCAAGATGAAATAAGGATGTCCATGAATAGATTGCATGAGAAAAGACCTGCAGCATTCAGCCATGATTGTTGAAGAATGTAGGAGAGTGGGATTGTATCGAGAGAGAGAGAGAGAGAGAGAGAGAGAGAAGCAGTTAATGCAGCACCCCAATCTTGATTCAAAACGTATGCCAGGCCTGATTGAAAAAACTGTGTTAGTGGGAGGGTCAGTATAAGATGCAACTACAGACGTCTACTAATTGGCAGAGTGGCTTTAGTTCCAGAAAGAAAAGCAGTTGCTGTGTAAACATCTTGCATTTAATTACAGCATAGGTGGGCCAATGTAGTCCAAGCAGCACTCCTTTTGAATGAGGCAGCTCCATGGAAAATTCCTGTTTTCCAAAATATAGCAATCTCAGAGATGATTAAATTAAGAAAGGGGGTCCAAAGGCAAAGCAATAACATGAAGTCATGAGTGATAGTGCCTCCATATAAAATATGGGCTTGCATTGATATTTTTCAAATTCTTCTTGAATTTAAACTAGTGTTATTCACAAGAGTGATATGTAACTGCAGACCTTGTGTTGCCCAAACTACTTTGCACTCTGTTTCTATGATGTGTACTGTAGTTTGGAGGAATTCTGATAAAAAGGCTATATTAAAATGCAGTATCTAATATGTAAAAATATATTTTCCCCTAAGCACTATAGCTTGACTCTTAGTTGACAGACAACCTCTGTTATGTCTCTCAACCTCCTCACCTTGTACTCTGCATGGATGGGGGCAATTTAACAGGTTGGGAAGGTTCAGAAAGGCCACCTTAACAGGGTGGGAAGGTTCTGAGACTGTGGAAGGCAGAATGACATTATTGCAGCATTACATAAGCTGCTCACAAAAGCCGTGGTGGTGCAGCGGTAGTGTTGTCGCCTCACAGCAAGAGGTTCTCTTGTTTGATTCTTGGCTGGAGCGCCTTCTGTGTGGAGTCTGCATGTCCACCCTGTGGTTGAATGGTGTCTGAAAGACATGTGTGAATGGGTGTGCCTTTGTTGAAGGTTGGGCATTGGCGTGGCACCTTGGCATTGTAAAAATCTACTTCCAATCATTAGTAGACCAGAGTTCCGCTGTGGCGACCCCTAACCAGGAAAAGCCAAAAGAAGAACAACATAAGCTGCTCACACCGAGGCTTTTTCTTTTTAGGCCCTGCCCTCTCTGATGGGCTGGGCTGATATCACAAGGGTTATGCAGTGGTGTCGGAAGAGACTGACCCCCCCCCCCAACGTGGTGATTCTTTCCTCAAGCAGTTTGCCCCACTTTATGTCTGAACTAATTTCATGGCTTTAGTACCAGAACCAGAGCTTCTGTGACTAGGCACATTTTCCCAGTATTCTCCCTCTCCCTCCTCCACCCCATGGGGACATGAGCAGGATACCCTTTGTTATTTCTCTCTTCCTCCTGAATCTCCAGCAGGTTCTTGAGCCACTAGCTAACCCATCTTGTCTTTTGCATAGTCACTGTTTTTTCTCCCCCACACAAAAGGAGTTGAATGCATTATGCTAAAATAAAACACAGGAAATGATGATACCATCTTTAGCCTCATCAGCAGATGTTCATAAACAGGAAGGGTCTTTCACAGAAATCATTTCCTCTCTTATGAAAATATCATCTATCGGAGATTTAATGCACAAGTGCAAAAACTTTTCATCTGTGTTAAATTAATTTTATAGCATGTGCATACATGATTGTTTGCTTAATGTACCACAGTGACAATCTCATTTAGTAACCTCACTATATTTAGATCAATTTTGTTTTCTGGGAAACTCCAACTGGACAGACCCCATTTTCAGCACAGCCCCATGGCAAAGCACTTTTGAATGAAAGCAGAGCACCTGGAAGAAACCCACACAAACACAGGGAGGACATACAAACTGCACAGAAGGCACCTCAGCTGAAAATCAAACCAGAAAACGTCTTCCTCTGAGGAGACAATGCTAACCACTGCACCACTCAGTGCCACTCATTCAATTAAAATTATTATTAGAAATGTAACAGTTACAATAATATAATATTTTAAGATTACGTATCTGTATAAAAACAGTTCAGTGCAAAGAATGACCACACATTGCTTTGTGATAGATTTCTATCAATGAACGATGTTATCATAGCGATAATGCATGGTCATAGTATGTGTTACATGAGACTAAGTCTAGCCAGCTCTGCAGTGAAGACTAAGTGATCAAAATCCACATCAGAAGTGAATAAATCTCAACATAATGCACTGACCATATATTATTGTTGTTATTCAATGGCTGTTAACATTTTTGAAAGCCAAATAGGTAGTTTTCTTTAGGGCATTTACACTGAATAAATAGTGTTAAATGTATTTATTTATTAATTCTTGCCTTTTTTTGTTGATGGGTCCAACATGGACCTAAAGGAAGATAATGTTTTAAATGTTTTCTTCTGTTTGTGTTTTTCTTTGCTTTCCATTATTTTCCATTATGAATTGATAAACAGTGAGTAATTCTAAAGCATGTTGTTCAAGCTAGGTGGATCAATTGCATTTAATAATAATTGCCAATTTAATTCTCTAAATTCTATAAAGTTACCCCAATCTCCACTTCTGGAATCCATGGAAATGTTTCCAGTAATCCAAATTTGTTTGCACAATGGCTTGTGCAAGCCACCATGTGTCTGCATAAAGCATTTTTTTGTGTTCTTCTTACCAATGTCATATAGATATTCTTGTATTCTTTTTGTGAAAAGGTTACTCAGTTTTGCCTATATAAAAACCATGGCATCCTGAGCAGACTACCAGATAGATTAAACCTACTGTAGTACAATTACTATTGGCAGACCTAATTTTGCTGTTAAGCTAATTGTCAAGAGTAATTTCTTTCTACGTGGTAATGTAGGGGCATGATTTACAAAACCCACATGGAGTGGTGCCTTTTCTATACCTAGGTCCATGGGTGGGGGTACCATAACTCTCGGAAATTTGCTTTAAATTGTGTGCTGTCCTATACACAAATATTGGTTCAGAACTCAACATGTTCATCAGGGTGGTGTTAGAACCGAGAATATACCAATTCCTACAGATATTGTTTTTAATATAGGGGATTATTTTGCTATATTCTACGATCAGTGCTGATCCACCAATGGACATTCACTATGTCATCAGGCAATCAGTATAGTACAGTATAGTTTAGTATAATATAGTATAGTACAGTACAGTATAATATAGTATAGTACAGTACAGTATAATATAGTATAGTACAGTACAGTATAATATAGTATAGTACAGTACAGTATAATATAGTATAGTTTAGCAAGCAAAAGAGAGGAGAGGATAAGATAGGACAATTTTTGTGTTTGTTAACCAGGGTGTGACACTAATTCAAATGGTCCTTTTTCACATTCAGCCCAGAAATACTTACTGAAGAAATATAAAATAGCATAACAAAACAATACAAGTGAACTATCAGAACAGAAAATGCATTAACATAAAATGCTTGTAGAATAACCTGTACAGAATATACTACATAAAACTGAAGAAAATTAGGTGAAATAAATATCAAATGTATAAAGTATAAGTTTAGAGCATCAACCACATAAGGAACGGGAAAATCTACACTATATGAAAAACATTTTCATTTTTACTATTGCATATACGTATGAAATTTTTGTCAGAATCTGTTATGCAGTAGAGAAAAAAAGCAGAAGAGATTTCAATATTATATATTTTGTCTAGCCATTTTTTTATTCATTTGTTAACCAGGTAAGCTTACTTTGTGCAAATGCTTATTTTCCAGGTGTGACGGAATGCTGGCTGGTTAAGTAGTGTGATTAAAGTCCCACAACGTACAAGGTGAGATTTAAATCCACAAATTGAGCTAAAGGTGATTTGCAGCTCACATCCAAAAGGCCTGTGCTGATATATAGCACCATGCTAAATACTGAACAGCTTCTGCCTTTGTGGGAGGAATGTGCAAAATGGCTGAAGAACCAGGCTGGGCTGGAAGAATACTTAACTAGTGATTACATAGTTCATACATATTAACAGCTATATTGAAGAATATTAGGATTACAGTCAGGGAGGGAGCAGAAGAAGGGATATAAATAGATGCAGATGGCAAAACTGCTTCTAAGGCTAGTACAACTTAACTATACAGGAACAGGTGGTGTCCAGAATGGTTCTGTAAACTGAAAAACACATATGAAATTCCATCATGGCTTATTGTCCACTGCTGATGACTTATTTTACTGTAAACCTCCCCAGGAGCTGGATCACTTTAAAATCAAAGTTTTGTTCTAGTGCAGTGATAGCGCACTTATGACATGCGTGTCAAAGGTGACACACCACAATGTTTCAGGTGACACACCAGCATTCACCAACACTTGAATTACCAAAGACACTAGTTTTGCATTCGTTGCATTCATTGCTCATGTGAAGTGGCCAAGAGTCAGTTCAACAACACTGCTGTAGAGGTAACCTCAAAGACTATTTTGATATATTTTCTTGATAGTGTCTGCAAAGGGCAGTGCTGACATTCTTTTCTCTTCATGGTTACGCATCTGCAAAGGATAACTAGTCTGCATTTCTAGGAGTGTGCTGTTTACATTCCTTTCAACTGTCCCTCTTAATCCCTCCTAAAACTGGTGACATTTTACAGTAAATAATGACAGTATTTAGATTTATTTTATATATTTATTTACTTCAGAAAATATATATTAATTCACATTCATTTTTTCTGTCAGTGTCTCAAATTAATAGTAGTAGTAGTTTAAAACTGTCCAGGTTTCTTATTTCTAGATGTGTCCCTGATTCAGTTGAGATTTATCCCTGATGTACTGAGAGCTATGCTGTTTTATTTATTTATTATTTTTTTTTTTTTTATTTATTTTTGTTGGGGGAGGTCATTCCCACCAGCAGAGTCAAGTTAGACATTTTCCAAAAATTTGACAAGCTGAACCCAAAAGGTTCACCGCCACTGTTCTAGTGTTTGCATTCTGAGACAACAATCATCATGCTTTTGCAAAGAGGAAGGCATTAATTAACTAATTAACTAACCGCATGCATTTCCTCAGTTCTCTGTTGCAAGCAATGAGTAAGAGACAAGTAATGCATGTCTATTAATGTGATTTTAGTAGATTATCTGTAAAAATCAAGAGGTCATTAAATAAATGAGACAAAACTGTTCTTGGACAGGGCAAGTAACAGGAGCATTGCCAGTGAAATACAGCCCGAAAAGTACAAGCAAACAATAAAACATAAGGGGTTAAACACAGATCCTACAAGAATGAAGCTAGAGATAAAGAAAGTGTCCAACTGGGTATTCCTAGACTTGGAGAAAGCATATGACAAGGTCCCAAGAAATCTGATCTGGGCAGTACTGTGGTGGTTCAAAGTCCCTGAAATATTGCTAGAATTAGTGTAGGCTATGTACAAGGACCCAGTTACCCAAGTACAAACAGTGTTTGGCCTAAAAGAGAGGTTCCCAGTGGGAGTGGGTGTACACCAGGGTTCAGCTCTGAGCCCACTGCTGTTCATACTGGTGATGGACTACATTAACAAACAGGTTGGAGGGGACAGATCAACAAAGTTACTGCATGTAGATAATAAGGCATTACAGGCAGACTCTGAGCAAGAACTTCATCAAAGGATAGGGAAATAGATTGCAAAACTGAAGACACATGGGATGAAACTAAGCACAGATAAGACAATGGTAATGACAATAAATTGGGGAAATCAGAAGAAGCTCAGAACTGAGATAGAAGGGAAGATAGTGGAACAGGTAAATAGCTTCAAATATCTGGGAGGAGTGGTTGAGAAGAAGGGAAGTCTGAATGAAGAGGCCAAAGCTAGAATAAGAGGGGCTGCAGCCAAATGGCATAGAGTGTCAGGTGTAGTCTATGACAGAAGCATGCCAAAGAAGCTGAAATGTAAGGTGTACAAGACAGTGGTGCGACCAGTACTACTGTATGATACAGAAGCCTGGGCAATAAAGGCAGAGCAGATGAAGAAGCTAGATTTGATGGAAATGAAGTGCCTGAGAAAGGTGATAGAATGCACACTGTGGGACAGACAAAGACATGAGGACATAAGAGCAAAAGCCGAAGTAGCTCCAATTGTAGAAAAAAATCAAAGAGAACAGATTACAGTGGTTCAAACACATGCACAGAAAACTAAAAGGCAATCTGGTGAGGAAGATTTGGGACAAACAGGAAGAAGGTAAGAGGAAGCGAGGATGTCCAGCAAAGAGGTGGATGGATTGTGTGAAAGAAGATCTGTGACAGTCAGGCATGAGTGCTGAAGAAGGCAGGAGTGTGACATTGAATCAAGAGAGATGGTGACAGTTAACAAGCTACCCCGACCCCATGCAGAAAATGGGAAAAAGGGGGGCTGATGATGATGATGATGATGAGTTTTAATCCAGAACAAGTTTGTTATAACATGATGGTTTGAGTTTAGGAAGGAACTAAAATCATTTAAGCAAATTGAAAATGCAGTTTGAGGTATAACATTTGAAATTTAGGGCCCAAGTATGTGAAGATATAAACTTGAAGAGTAGGAAGCTAAGTGATTTGACTGAGGCAAACCTCAAATAAAAAGGAACTTTGTATTTAAAAAAACAACCAGTGGTTGAAGCTTCCAGCCTAGTGCATGTGAAAAAACAGATACGAACCTTGTCCAGACTTAATTTAGTAAAATGATTTATGTCCACATACGGAGGGCTTAAGTGAAAAATGCTAGTATTTGATGTTGGCAAATGTTTAGTAAGAACTTTGTCATAAACATGAAAATAACTACAATGCCAACATCTCAGAACAGAAGTAAGAGTTAATGGCAGTACAAAACAGCAGTGGTGACAGGAATCTGTTTACTTACTAGATTAGGCTATAGTTGCTGCTTAACTTTGAGAATCTATCCTTATTCAAAGAGATTGCATCTATATTATGTGGATGATTTAAAACTGTATAGCTCATCAGACAAGCATCTGAAAGCACAAATGCAAATGGTTATAACTTTCTCAGCCAATATAAGAATAACATTTGATCTTGATACATTTGTAAAAGCAACATTTATAGTTGGAAAGCTGCATCATCAAGAAAATATAAACAAACCTGTGACAGGAATGTGACATAAAGGAATTTGAACAGGAGGCAGAGTATAAATATTTGTGAATAGATGAAGGGTCAACAATAAAACATGGACAAATGAGAACAACATTTAGTAAGCAATACTTCAAAAGACTAAAGTTAATATTGTAAACTCCCTTAATCTCTGGGAATAATGTTCAGGTTATATATCAGCTGACTTCTTCTTTTAATTTACAGCTTTGGTGTGATTGAATGGCCCCAAACAACACTAAAACGGGTGGACAAAAAACAAGAAAAATTATTCATGTTTATGAAATGATATATAAAAACAAGAGCATGCCAATGGGCCTACCCAATACATCTACAATCATGGGGACTACATACATATTTGTTGACATGATCAGATCCTAACATAATGAAATTCCTAAACTATGAAAAGAAGTCTAAGATGACATCTTTGCTCAGTTTAGCAGAAGCATTTCAGAAAGGAGGATGAATGGAAATCAAACTAGAAGTAGACAAGAATCAGGCTGCAACTGAAATTGCCAAATTAAAAAAAGAAGAATATAAATTACTGGATCAGAAGAAAAGGAAAGGCTCTTGGACAGTCCATATAAATGGTTAAGGAGAGATGAATTTAAATCAAAAGATGAAAGGCTAATAACGCCAACTATAAACTGTGAGCTACATGCATGATGATTTACAAACACTATAGAAAATTGGGAGAAACAGATACATATACATTTTGTAATAGAGAACTGGAACCAGTTGCACATTTTGACACTGTTTGTGAGATATTCAGGATGATGATCTGTAAACTGAAAGGTATTATAATGTTGCAAAATTGTTGCATTGGGGATTGTACAAACACTACAATAAGCAAGTATCCAAGAAACAATGGAATCATGTGCCTCAATGCATTACTGAAAATGAAAAGCTTCTGATCACACAGGGTCTTCCAACACTCACAGTTAAGAAAACAGAAGAAAGAAAAACAGATACAATACTCCAAGAAAAAAGAACAAAAGTATCATTAATCACTGAAATAGCTACACCCAGTGATCAGAGTTCCCTATTTAGTGAGCGACACAGAGTCATACGATACCAGTATTTTCTAGCAAAAACTAGAGCAATGTGAGGTAAAGACACTCAGACAGTTCCAATAATAGTAAGGAGCAACAGGGTTGATAAAAAATAATTTTAGGCATACTTAAATATGCTACCAATATATGTAACTCCATGTGTTTTGCAGAAAGAGGATTCTTGGCTTCACTGCTGGTGCTGAGAAGAGCCCTCTTGGTAAACATCAAGTAGCAAAACAATACTAATTTCATGAACTCTAATCATACCCTGAGTTACAAATGGGGTCCATTCCTGCCATGGTATTACAAACCTAAAACATTGGGAGAAATTAGAAAAAAGAGAAAGAGCAAGAAGGGATGTCAATTATTAAGCCTTATGATACATCCTTCAAAATAACATAAGCTTCCCGTAGAGATGTTTTACAAACATGTGATAAGTACTTCTATATACAGTAGATGACTAAACAAGTACAACCATCTGACAGTAAAATTATATTCAGACAAAGAAGTACAACCTGTACAAGCAGTCATTTCATGAGTAAATGTTCCTACACTCAAAGTGTAGCGATATTGGAGGTGTTAATAAATATGGAGGCACAGGGGGTATAGCCCCCTGCAAAGACATGCAGGGACTTTGCCTTCCTGTATAAAAATAAGTTTTAAAACATTTGAATACCATTTTGAACTTCTTTTTTGTTTAGAATGACATAACTCACTCAGCTGACCTAAACCTGAAAACATACCCCTCAAGTGTACCTCATTATGAGGAACGTATCTCATTTGGGGTCTTAAAATTTCATGTTCCTTGAAGCTCCTCAGTGAAAGGGTCTGTAACACACTGAGTATTAAGAATTTTCTTAAGTGAAATCCATAGTAAATAGAAATAAATCATATTAATTCACTAAAAGATCTTCTTTATAAGTAAAACCATCATATCTTAAACATCCTATGACCTTTCTAGCTAAAGTTGTTAGTAAGCCATTAGTAGATGTTCCACATATTGCCCATTTGTTCCACATTATGAGGGCTAGTGTTCCTCATTTTAGAGATGGAAGATTGAGAGCTATGCTTGCAAAAGCTCGATGTACTTTAAGCTGTTAGTAATGCATTTTGTAGAGAGAAGGGAACAGTGCAAATTTGGACTAGGATAATAAGTTTCACAGAAATAGGCACTGATAAAAAAATGAGACAGAGATTAATTGATACACAGCTGTGAAATGATTGTTCCAAAAGAGGGCTCATTCAGTTTTCTAGAAATAGACAAGTAGAGGAAGCCAAGTAGCCATCAAGGAGAAGCAATTTTATCTAAAAATGTTAATGCATTTTACAAATTCTCTTTTAAAAAAGTCTACAAATGAATCTGGTGTGAAACATTCGTTTTTCGCTCATTTATGTTTTTCGGCTAGGTAGGCACTGTTGGCATGTATTTGATATTCATTGCCTGTTATTCTGTTTCTGGCTATTTGATTCCCCTTCATATTTCCTGTATTTTGCAGTTTGAGACATTAAAGGAAATAGAGAGAGCAAGAGAAAGAGAGACAGAAATGGGGGGTCTAAATGAAACACAGCTTTCTAGGTAGGGAAGGCCCTCATCACTTCTAACCTGCTGATGTATAAGAAAACTGTAGAAGCTACAAAAAACAGATTATTTTTCTTCCGTATTTTGCACCCTTGTGTGACATGATAGACAGAAAGATTTGATCTCTACTGTCTTCTTCATGCAACAGTTCCAGCCTTCGGCAGCCTGGAGTTTGTCTTTTGTCTTTACACTAGCTAATTAACTCCCAGCTCATAAATATTCAGATTTATTCTCCTCATTTCTGTGCCTTCCTATAAACTCATTTGTCACCTTCTGTCTGTTATTCCAGTGCTACTGCACTACTGAGTTTGCTTCAAGGGCATCTGTGTGCATGAGAAAACAGACCATCGAACAGCTGGAGGGGTCACAGCAGACCAACTCCACCCTGTTAATACTAATTTAATAATTTAAAAAAATGTACTTCTTGCTGAGTTCTTAAACCTCTAGTGAATGCAGCAGCCTATGCCAGTAGTAGTGGAACAGGGTATTACTTGCATCTGAGGAAAATAGAAAAGAGAGAATATATGACAGAGAGACAGAGCAAAATAATTTCTTATTTTACAGGCCATATTCCTCCATTAAACAAATATGACGGTTATTCCAGACCAGCAATTAGATTAAAATAGGCCTATATATTGAACTTTGAGTGAGAAATATCCTTTAGATTCAGATTCAAATTTCACACTCTTCATTGCATGCTAGGTAACTTTGACCAGCATGTAAAAACATTCATTCTAGCAAACATAGAGATACGCCAACTACAGATGGCTTGTTTACTAAATATTAAACATCAATAAAATGCAATTAACCAAACAAATATTCTCATTAACGCAAAGAGCATGTACTGATTGCTACATTTCATGACTGGTGTTGATCTGCTCTCAAACATATGTTAGACATATTTTCAGATGTTTACAGTAAGACAGATAGTGCAGAAGAAACTAAAGAGGAGGACAAAGTCTAGCCGGACATTCCAAACTTGGAGATTGAATATGATAGAATCCCAAGAAAGGTGATTTGGGCAGTCCTGCAATGATATTATTTCTCAAAAACATTGGTAGAATTAGTGCAAGCTATGTACAAGGACCCAATGACTCAAGTATGAACAGTTTTCAGACTCACAGATGGGTTTCCAATGCCAATGGGGTCCATCGAGGTTCATATCTGAGCCCATAGCTGTTCAGACTGGTGATAGACCACATTAACAAACTGATTGGAGGGGACAGATCAACAAAGTTGCTGTATGCATACAATGTGGCAATACAAGCAAACTCTGAACAGGAAGTTTCTTAAGTGATAGGGGAATGGGAATGCAAAACTCAAGATACATGAGATGAAACTAATTACAGGAAGCCAGTTCTAAAGGCAACAAATGGGGAAAATTAGAAGAAAATTAACCTGAAAATAGTGGTAGAAGAGAATATAGGGGAACAGGTTAACAGCAGTGCCATAGCTTGGGGGAGGCGCGGTCCTCCCCGGGTGGCACTTTTAAATGAACTTCAGTGTGCTGTACAGAACATCTTGATAAATTGCCAACCAATCTCAAGACTCCAAAGTATTTTACAGGATGAAATTTGACCATGGAAGGACATAGAATGTCCTTAAAGCATGCTGCTATCTAAATGCAAGAAATCTGGACAAAGTAATTCTAAAATAATAGGGGGGGGGGGGCAAAGGTAGAAAAAAATAAAAAAAAATAAACTTGCAGTATAAACTTAAAGGTGTGTGTGTGTTTTAGTGGCAGATGTGTATGTGTTCAGGGGTGACCTTTTCAGCCATAAAATATTCTTGTAGGCCTGGATACTGTGAGTAATTATGAGTACCTGCATTGTAATGGTTTCTGATTCTAAAAACCTACTACTTCAGAAGGCATTGCATAAACCAAACAAATAGTGCCAGATATCCCAAAAGCCCTGTGGAGTAGTAACCAAGCAGTTATGCACATTGAAAGACGTGACTGCTCGTCTATGAACTTAATACACATTAATACATGTCTTTCATGTAGTTTCGACATGCTAACAAATAGTGATTTTTTTCTGTATGCATTAAAAGAAAAAATGGACCACTTCACTAAACTTATATAAGGGAGAACAACCACTTCACAGGGCTTGTGAAACTCCTAAGCACAATCCGTATTCTGGATGAATCTGCTTGCATTGGCTTGGTGGCATGAGCACCATATGCATGCAGTAAAAAGTGCTTCACTTTGATTTAGGCTGAAATCTTTGAACAAACTGTATATGTCGGACAGAGTCTAAAAACTAATAACCAGACTCAGAGCTGCAAAAAGGAGAGGCAATAACTCACAAGCTTGCTAGAATAAGAAAATTTGTGTTAGCATACATTTTCTGAAGGATATGAAGCATGTAATTATTTAGTGACCTCAGTCCTCAGTGATTTGCCAGAAAACCACACGTTTTATGAGGCACAGTCCGAAATATAGCATTGCCACCTATCCGTTTTTTGGGACTATCCAGAAATCAAAGCAATTGTCCGGTAGTGTAGAAAACACTTTGCAAACTCCAGTAGTCTATTTCAAAAAAAGAAACAGACTATTGGAGTTTGTTAAATCTGTGGATTTCCTATGTTTTTTTACAGAAAAGCATAGTAAATTGGCAGAAAGAAGCCACCAGGAATAGAAAAAGAGGGTGTTTTCTATCTGGTGCAATCACAATGATGTCACAAAATGGGCTGCGAGTGGGTGGGCGAGGGGCAGAAATTGGCAGGGTTATGGGCAGCATGAGGGGCGTGACCTTGGTCCATCAGGAAAACTCAAAGACCACCCTGGGCAGCACAAACTCTAGCTATGCCATTGGTTAACAGCTTAAAGTATCTAGAAGAAATGGTTAAGGTGAAAGAAAGTCTGAATGAGAAGGTCAAAACTAGAATCAGATTGATGTAGCTAACTGGCACAGCATGTCAGAGGTGCTGTATGACAGAAGAATATCAAAGAAGCTGAAATGTAAGGTGTACAAAACAGTGGTGCAACCAGTACTACTGTATGGTACAGAAACCTTGGGAGTGAAGGCACAGCAGCTGAAGAAAATCAAAATGATGGAGATGAGGTGCCTGAGAGGTTCTGTAGGATGTGCATTGTGGGATAGAAAAAATAATAAGGCCATCAGAGTAGAAGCCAAAGTAGCTTCAAATACAAAGAAGGTCAAAGACAATAGATTAAAGTAGTTTTGGGCACACGTGTATGAAATCAGAAGGCAATCTGATGAAGAAAATTTGCGAGAGACAGGAAGAAGTCAAGATGAAATAAGGATGTCCATGAATAGATTGCATGAGAAAAGACCTGCAGCATTCAGCCATGATTGTTGAAGAATGTAGGAGAGTGGGATTGTATCGAGAGAGAGAGAGAGAGAGAGAGAGAGAGAGAGAGAGACAGAGACAGAGACAGAGAGAGAAAAGCAGTTAATGCAGCACCCCAATCCTATTAAAAAATGAGAAAATGGAGGTTGATGAAGATGATGATGATGATGATTATTATTTCTGACTGAAACTTCTATTTGATTCAAAACGTATGTCAGGCCTGATTGAAAAAACTGTGTTAGTGGGAGGGTCAGTATAAGATGCAACTACAGACATCTACTAATTGGCAGAGTGGCTTTAGTTCCAGAAAGAAAAGCAGTTGCTGTGTAAGCATCTTGAATTTAATTACAGCATAGGTGGGCCAATGTAGTCCAAGCAGCTCTCCTTTTGAATGAGGCAGCTCCATGGAAAATTCCTATTTTTCCAAAATATAGCAATCTCTGAGATGATTAAATTAAGAAAGGGGGTCCAAAGGCAAAGCAATAACATGAAGTCATGAGTGATAGTGCCTCCATATAAAATATGGGCTTACATTAATTTTTTTCAAATTCTTGTTGAATTTAAACTAGTGTTATTCACAAGAGTGATATGTAACTGCAGACCTTGTGTTGCCCAAACTACTTTACACTCTGTTTCTATGATGTGTACTGTAGTTTGGAGGAATTCTGATAAAAAGGCTATATTAAAATGCAGTATCTAATATGTAAAAATATATTTTCCCCTAAGCACCATAGCTTGACTCTTAGCTGACAGACAACCTCTGTTATGTCTCTCAACCTCCTCAGCTTGTACTCTGCCATGGATGGGGGCAATTTAACAGGTTGGGAAGGTTCAGAAAGGCCACCTTAATAGGGTGGGAAGGTTCTGAGACTGTGGAAGGCAGAATGACATTATTGCAGCATTACATAAGCTGCTCACAAAAGCCGTGGTGGTGCAGCGGTAGTGTTGTCGCCTCACAGCAAGAGGTTCTCTTGTTTGATTCTTGGCTGGAGCGCCTTCTGTGTGGAGTCCGCATGTCCACCCTGTGGGTGAGTGGTGTCTGAAAGACATGTGTGAATGGGTGTGCCTTTGTTGAAGGTTGGGCATTAGGGTGGCACCTTGGCACTGTAAAAATCTACTGCCAGTCATTAGTGGACCAGAGTTCCGCTGTGGCAACCCCTAACTGGGAAAAGCCAAAAGAAGAACAACATAAGCTGCTCACACCGGGGCTTTTTCTTTTTAGGCCCTGCCCTCTCTGATGGGCTGGGCTGATATCACAAGGGTTATGCAGTGGTGTCGGAAGAGACTGACCCCTCCCCAACGTGGTGATTCTTTCCTCAAGCAGTTTGCCCCACTTTATGTCTGAACTAATTTCATGGCTTTAGTACCAGAACCAGAGCTTCTGTGACTAGGCACATTTTCCCAGTATTCTCCCTCTCCCTCCTCCACCCCATGGGGACATGAGCAGGCTACTCTTTGTCATTTCTGTCTTCCTCCTGAAACTCCAGCAGGTTCTTGAGCCACTAGCTAAACCCATTTTGTTTTTTGCATAGTCACTGTTTTTTCTCCCCCACACAAAAGGAGTTGAATGCATTATGCGAAAATAAAGCACAGGAAATGATGATACTATCTTTAGCCTCATCAGCAGATGTTCATAAGCAGGGAGAGTCTTTCACAGAAATCCTTTCCTCTCTTATGAAAATATCATTTATCGGAGATTTAATGCACAAGTGCAAAAACTTTTCATCTGTGTTAAATTAATTTTATAGCATGTACATACATGATTCTTTGCTTAATGTATCACAGTGACAATCTCATTTAGTAACCTCACTATATTTAGATCAATTTTGTTTTCTGGGAAACTCCAAATGGGACAGACCCCATTTTCAGCACAGCCCCATGGCGAAACATTCCAAACACATGCCTTTGGAATGAAAGCAGAGCACCTGGAGGAAACCCACACAAACACAGGGAGGACATACAAACTGCACAGAAGGCACCTCAGCTGAGAATCAAACCAGAAAACTTCTTCTTCTGAGGAGACAATGCTAACCACTGCACCACTCAGTACCACTCATTCAATTAAAAGTATTATTAGAAATGTAACAGTTACAATAATGTAATATTTTAAGATTATGTATCTGTATAAAAACATCAGTTCAGTGCAAGGAATGACCACACATTGCTTTGTGATAGATTTCTATCAATGGATGATGTTATCATAGCGATAATGCATGGTCATAGTGTGTGTTACATGAGACTAAGTCTAGCCAGCTCTGCAGTGAAGACTAAGTGATCAAAATCCACATCAGAAGTGAATAAATCTCAACATAATGCACTGACCATATATTATTGTTGTTATTCAATGGCTGTTAACATTTTTGAAAGCCAAATAGGTAGTTTTCTTTAGGGCATTTACACTGAATAAATATTGTTAAATGTATTTATTTATTAATTCTTGCCTTTTTGTTGATGGGTCCAACATGGACCTAAAGGAAGATAATGTTTTAAATGTTTTCTTCTGTTTGTGTTTTTCTTTGCTTTCCATTATTTTCCATTATGAATTGATAAACAGTGAGTAATTCTAAAGCATAAACTAATGCTGAGTAAAAATGCATTCTTTACAAAACCATTCTTTGCAATGAGCACATTTTTTTAAAATTTGCATCAGCATGTTTTAACAAGTACTTAGACATTTTCCCATCTGCTTAACATGCACTTTGCATGAGTTAGTTGAGGATTAAAACATCAAAGCTTATATGAATGAAAAATAAATGCCCAGCCACTCGAAGATCAGGAAAGTAAAACATAATACAATTTTTTTTTTGTGGAGTAGGTTCCTCCCCCTGCAACTTATATATACTAACTCTGAGGTTGCAGACCTTTAGGGAAAAGGAAACATCTCTTTTCCAGTGCTGTGCAATAACGGAGTGTAAACAAACAGCAGTCTGCCACCGAGATGTTGGTATTTTGATTATCACGTATATGTATGTAGAGCTTTATGTGCAGACAGTCAGATATGAAGAATGTTGCAAATACTTTTCATTCCCATGATTCCTTCCTTTCTTTATTGAGCTGCACTGATTTAGTATGTTATTACAAGTCAAGATGAGTGTAGCAGTGTGACAAATGCAAACAACAACCGGCTTTGGCCACATACTGGGGAAAAGAAAAAAAAAAGCACCAGATGAAGTTGAAATATTTGAAGCTGACACGAGGAGCAGCCAGAGTGTCAGGGAGATGTTTTGGTTCAGAATGTTGTTTTGTGAAAAGTGATATTTCAGTATGCCCTGTTTGGATAGGCTGACTTCCTGGGATCAATATTTTAAGGGAGGCTGACAGATACTAGTGTGTTAACTCTTGGGCCCTGCTCATTAACAGATTTAGCAATGCATTTGCTATCTTTTAAATAGCATACACTGGCAATAATAACTCCGGATGGTAACATTCAAAACTTTGAGACATTGCTATCTGTATGTATCAAATGAAATACTTTTATCAGGGAGTGAATAAGGATTGTCAGTGACACAGTGGTACATGAGTGGCACAGTGGAACATGAGTCAGTGACACAGTGGCACATGAGCTAGTGATACAGTGGCACATCCTGTGACTACACCTGGTAATAATTTTTTCCTTTATACTGTTTTTTTTCTTTTATTATTATGTAAGAAGGCACATTTCATATCCTTTGTACTTGTTTTTGTTTCATTTTTGCCACATATTTGAAATTCAAACATCGCAGCAATTTATTTAGGAGTAAGGAACCTCTGTGAATTCTGTAGTTGAATAACTTATTAAGAACTGCATTCGATTTGAGAGGCCAGTGTGAGTAATCTCCATTAATTTTACTGTGATGCAGTCACATAAAACTTGTTTTATGGTATGCAGTTTGCAGGTTTGGTCTGGTTTACTTATGCCATTGTATAATATGCAATAAATAAAACATCCTATTTTGTCTTGCTGTGTATGGCTCAGTACAAAAAGTAAGGTTTTATAGTGGCTTTGACATAGCACATTATAAATACACAGCAAAAAATGGTAAAACAAAAATCTTAGCTACAACTGGAGAATAGCAGAAGATGTGACTTTACAAGCTGCAGATTTTGGGGTAATTCAATAAACCCTACATGGAATGATTCTCTGTGTAGGAATAGTGCCACAGACCGAACATGAAATCAGGAAGCTGAGCGATCCAGGAAACAAGGCTGGGGGTGTGCACGAGCCTCTCAGCACTGTTCTGACAGAGACACAATGGCATAATGCAAATCACCTCATTTGCTGGTGAAAACCATGCAAACAAGGTAAGTCTGTGATCCAGGAAGCAAACAGGCATCCGTGTAGGAGCCATGTCTGCTGGAAAAATGCAAGCAGTTACTAACCATGTACCGGAATGTAAAAATAAAAAAAGGGGCTGTGACAACTCAAATAAAAGCATGTATTAGGTGCAGTAGGCATGCCAATGGCCAAAACCATGGCCATTGACATTTAAAAGTGATACAGTTAATGAAAAATCATTTTTTAACACATATGCAACATTTAAGTGGTGTGCAGTGACATGCAAACATAATAGGGCATAAATATGAGCTTTAAAGCTATATTGAAGTTTCCCATTATACTGCCAGTAGGCAGAGTCATACAATGGCAAGTTATAGTGGTTGCTAAGGACATAGGCTATGGTGTAGTGCAGTAACTAAGGTATACACAATTAGGTGTATGTAAATGAGATAAGTTTATTGAATAGCAAAATGGACCACCATGTCCACAGGTACCTAACTGTGTAAGGGCTAGAACATGGTAGTGTAGGCAGAAGAGGCAGCTGGCATGAAAAGGGTGTGTGTCACAGTTTGTGTAAGCACATTGGAGCTCCACGGCTCCTGTTTGCAATTAGCTAAGCACAGCTAAGCAGGGGTTGTGTGTCTGAGGCTGCTAAGTTGTGCTTAGCTGGTTAAAGAAAAGCTGAGCATGCTGAAGTACAGGTGAGTACACTTTCGGCTCATCAATGTTTACACTAGCTCCACGGATTTGCATGGAGCACTGCAGGGCTTAGAAATGGAGGAAATTGAAAAAAAAACACTAAAAGGATATAGCTGAGAAAAGGCACTCAACTATAAATGACTAATAAGCCCTCTGCCACTCACAGTGGCAGATTCAAACCCCTCAATAATGTAGCTGGCAGGTGGAATGTATCATAGTCAGCCAATCACACAGGCTGCATCTGCAGCACACCAGTATAAAGTATGCAGACACCCTTCAATCTGATTTTCCCACATACTCAGCACCATTGGAGTACACAGTTGGGAATTTTAACTGACAAAATGATAGGGACTGCTGCTGCTTTGCTACATCTTTACGTGCTACAGGCTGAGGGCAGTGATGATGATGATGCTAACAACCGGCTCAGACTGAAGAGGAGAAGAGTGTTCAAACACAGGGTAACCTTTCAGGGGTTACATGAGCTGGAGATAGTAGAGTGCTTCAGGGTGGATAGGGATATACCACAGCAACTCACTGAACTCTGCTGGCCTCACCTCAGACCCAGAACCAATAGAGGGGACCCCATCCCAGTGGAAACAAAGGTATGCACTGCCTTAAGAATACTAGCTACAGGTACTTTCCAAAGACCTACTGAGGACATCACAGGGATCTCACAGGCATCCACATCCAGGGTACTCCACCAGCTCCTGGATGTCATGCTAACACATGCTAGTGACCACATTTATTTCCCCAACACCCGTGAGGAGAGGGCCACCAATATGCATCTCTTCCACCATGTAGCACACTACCCAGAGGTACTGGGTGCCATAGCCTGCACTCATGTGCACATCAAAGCACCACCCGATGAGGAGGGTAGAATCTATGTCTATCACTCCAACTGCTAGGTCATGTGCAATGCCTAGAGCATTATCATCAATGTGTGTGCTAGCAGCTCTGGCAGTTTTCACAACTCCCACATCTGGCATGCATCACAGCTGTTCCAGGCATTTGCCAGGGGAGACATCCCATACGGCCATCTAGTGGGGGATGCTGGTTGCGCACTGGAACCGTGGATGATGACACCCATTAGAAATGCACACAAACCCACTGAGGAATGCCATAATGAGGTACATGCACAAACTAGGAACATTGTAGAGTGTGTGTTTGGGCTGCTCCAGTCACGGTTCCACTGCCTTGACATATCTGGTGAAGCCCTGCAGTACTCTCCAGCCACATGTGCACACATGTTCATAGTATCTGCCATGTGACACAACATGATCCTGTGGAAGCAGCTGTGGCAGGAACATCACAGGGAAGGGGGATACAGCCCCCCACCATTGCCAAGGTCCCTACAGGCACAGGGGGACTCAGAGGAAGAACCCCCTGAGCATGTCCCTGTAGGCAGATGTAGGAGTGCCCAGAATGCCCTGGCCTTGGCAAAGAGGCAACACATAGCACATAAACTGGCGCCCTAGGGGGCCCATGGACTGACACCTCATTCCGACTCACTTACACAGAGTAAAATGGATGCCAGCCACATCACGCTACCTATACCTTACCATGTATAGGCCATGTACTGCCTGCATCTGACAGAATCAGCCCTTTAGCAATTCCTCTCAATTGCTGCTGGCACAAGTTAAGTCACTCTTATTAACAATAAATGAATGGGGTAGTAGACTGTGGTAGCTTATGTACGGTATTGCTGCATGTATGCCTGGAAATGGAGTGGGTTACCAGGATAGCAGCAGACAGTGGACAGCTATGTAGGACAACAGGAACTCTCTCCAAAATACTGGCTGACCCACAATATACAGTAGGCCCTAAGCAAGCAAAATCTAATGCACTATATGAGGGACTTAGAAACAGCGGGGCAAAGTGCAAATGCATGGATGTCAGTGTTGGATTCCCATACATAGCTCTAAATCCCTTACAGCAATAAATGTGTACAAAGTCATAAAGAAATGTGGGGCAAAGTCCCAAAAACAGGGACAAGTCTTAAATATTGCTCTTACAAACATAGAAAGATGATAGAATAACAGCTGTTTCAGTAGCATGAATTCTCAAAAGGGCAAGACGTCTGAAACTCAAATCTCTGTCATTACTTTCTAACTTCAGTCTTTAATGATTTCACTATTATTTGCCACACAACCACAATTGTATGAAAAATGGACCCCAAATATGAGCTGGACATCTGTGAAGATGTGTACTGTTGAAAGGTATGCCCCCTCCTGTCAACACACTCATGTTCACATAGAACTGCAGTAGGATTTATGTTTGTAAGGTGATAGTAGCAGGCCACACATTTCCAGGGCTGTCACAATCAACTTGATAACTTGTTCTATTTCTACAATATGCAGGGGTCAATGTGTTATGTATGTTTGTGGTTAATAGTGTCAGGAAGTAGGCAGCATTTACTGGTGGCTGTTGTGCTTTAGTGGCTTAAGTAGAGTCATTTAGTTGTTAGGGCCCATGGTTCCAGACTGACTGTGGCAACTATTTTGCATGTCAGCTACACCAACAGCAGGAGTTGTACACACTGGCCAGAACTCAATATCTGTTACTGCAGAAAAGTTGGACAATGGAGGGACAGGGAGTCACACATACGGACAAGCTACACAGTGCCTAGTAGAACAGCAGGTTGTGACAGGTCAGTCAACTGCCAGGATATAAATGCTGCCACGTCACTGTGTCAAGTATTGACAAGTTAGTGGGCATCATCCAATACCCCTGGAATGACAGGATGTCACAGAATGTCCACACATATGCCTCATGTATCTGTTCTGTTTGTCATAACATTGCATTTGCCTGGCAGACTATTTGCAAACCAATAAAGGTTTATGTGAAAACATCAATTACAGACAGTTGAGATGCAGATGTCATACCCATAACTAAATGCAATATAATACAAAACCATTCTACTAACTGTGTATGTTTGGAAGAGCAATATTAACAGCCTCCCCTCATGTCTGGGCCTATGTCTGAGTGTTATATATGGACTTGTCCAGATGTCCATCTGTAAGAGTTTGAGAGCTATGGCCAACCTGTAGTCTTATAATAACAGTGAAACACAAACCATCTGAGGACCAAAGCAGATGTATGGGGCACAATGATGAACAACCTGCTAAACAGGTACAGTCAAAGGTGTGAAGTCTGTAACCCTGTGTGTGATGTTATGACTTCTATCCCACTCACACCATATCTACAAATACATAACAGCAGCAACTGTGGACAAAAGCTGTACCTGGACTACAGAAGGACAAAGAGACACATATAAGGGGAAGGGGAACCACTGGCCAGACAGAGAATGTGCATACTAGAACAATTTGTGCTGTAGGATAGTTCCCTGCAGTGTATGGGGTCAGTAAACAGATGTCTGTAAGTGCTCCCATACATTACTCTATAGTGATCTGCCACAGACATACCAGGAAATCACAGTGCTATGTGGAATATACCACACATATTATGAAAAAGACTACTCAGTCCAATGCACTCTGTACCCACACCAGGATATGAGTCAGTTAATAAGGATAGCACACAGCCAGGAGATTCCTCAAACAATATATCACTGAAGTGATGGACTGTTTATACAGGTAAATCAGCCAATCGGCTGTAGCACACAAAATCTTGGATTGGAGTACAGCTACCTCTGGAATGGACTCCCACTTTTACTATAGAAGGTCATACTGGGCATACTCCTTCACTTAGAGAATTACAGCCCATGTCTAAACCCACATCTGACTATACAACTGTGTTGTCCAGATATGTCTTTGCATACAGACAGCTATGTACACATTAACTGTGTCTCCTCACCCCCATCACACAGGATTACCCTTAGCTATTTGTAGGTGCCACATATGTGATATATCTCCATCTGTTAAGTGTGATAGACATACATATATATAAGTAACATATACAAATATATCAATTATAGGCTGGCAGAGACAGAGGAAGAGAGAGACAGACAGAGACAGATAGATAGAGAGAGACAGAGGGAGAGAGCGAGAGAGAGGCATAGAGAGGGAGATACCCTGAAAGGCATAGAGTGATGTTCTGCTGCAGACATTTGCACACCAGTTGTAACCAGTGGCATGTGCCACAATGAAGGTAGGCTACATTGTGTAATAGTAGTGAGGTAGGGGTTGTAATCTCACATCACTTGCCTTGTGTTTGTGTGTGTGTGTGTGTGTGTGTGTGTGTGTGTGTGTGTGTGTGTGTGTGTGCGTGTGTGTGCGTGTGTGTGTGTGTGTGTTTGTGTAAGGTGTGTGTGTGTGTGTGTGTGTGTGTGTGTGTGTGTGTGTGTGTGTGTGTGTGTGTGTGCGTGTGTGTGTATGTGCATGTTTGTAGGTAAACTATATAAAACAAAATATACCAAAGCCAAGCACAAATTCAGTTAAAACAATGCAATTTAATGAACAAACTGCAAGTACTAAGTACTTTCACAGAAAGTGCTGCTTTATCAGGCAATACATTCAGCTATCTATTCTGCAGCTTTTATATCAAATCACATGGCAATTAACTAATTACCTAAAATCTTAAGGGAACATTAAAACAAATACAATACATTTATTTAATACAGTTATGCATAAAATTAAGTTCAGGTTTTAAGGAAAAATCTTCATTAAGACCAGGTTTGTGATGTGCTTTAAAATATAAAATCCATTTATTTTCTTCCTTATCAGTGTGGTTTGCTGTTTGTAGGTGAAAGCATTTTGAGGCCTTTTCCACCCAGTAAACTTCTCATTGCTCTACTTTACAAGGCCTGCTGACGTCATTCACCTTAGAAGCACCATTGGACACCCTTCAGCCATATAAGGTCCATAGTGCACGTGATAACTATGTAGCACTATAGTACAGAAAACTAGATCGGTAGGGGTTCTAATCTCAATACTAGCAATTGTGTGCGTGTGTGTGAGAACCATATCTCATGTGTGTGTTGCTTATACCATTTTGAGGCCTGTTCTACCCTGGTGACCCCTTTACAGGGGCTGTTCATGTCATCCACCTTAGATTCACTGTTGGACACTTTCTAGGCATATAAGCTCCGTGGCACATGTGATAAAGTACATACAACTAGGTTGGTAGGGGGCTTAATCTCAATGCAGCCAACTATACTATTGTTTGTGTGTGAAGCATATCCCCTTTGCCTGTTGTATGTGTTGGTTATACCATTTTAAGGCCTGTTGACCCTCTCCCCATGGCATTACTATAAAGGGCCTGCTGAAGTCATCCATCTTAGATGCACCATGTTACACTTTACAGCCCATACCAGTCATCTGTACAGATGTATGCAGAATGTCCAGAAGCTTGCAACATATATGTGGTCCATGTCTCATAACAATGGGGTTTTGTGACAAATCACTGGCAAATAAATAATAGTTGCCATCACAAATAGTGACAGACGTGTCAGCTTCAGACATCATACCCATCTGAAACATCATGCTGATGCAAAACCTGTTACCCTATCACTTGTCTACATTTGTAAGAGCAATATGTGAGAACGGTCCCTATTTTGGGTGGTTTATCCCACTGTTCATGAAGGCATTCTCAAGATTAATTGGTGTAAGAGGTTGTGAGTTATGTCCCTGGCATACAATCTCCAAGGCACATGTGATATGTATGTAGCACTATAATACATACAAGTAGATAGGTAGGTGTTCTAATTTGATGATTGCCATCTGTGTGAGTGTATGTGTTTTTGTATGCATATCCCCTGTGGCTGTCTTACCTGTGTGCATGCGATGGTTATACCATTTTGTGTGCCTGTTCCACCCTGTTAACTCCCCCATTCCCAACCTAGTCAGAGCCCCTAAAGATGTCATCCAGCTTAGAAGCACAGTTACACATTTTTCTAACACAAATGCACTGTGGCGCATACAATAGTCATGTAAGTCTGTATTGTACATAACAAAATAGGTAGGTGCTCTAATCAGAAAAATGTCAACTCTATGTGCATGTGTGTTTCAATGCATGTCCCCGTGCAGCAGTGTGTGTGTATTTGAGATGGCTCTACCATGTAAAGGGCCTGTTAACACTCCATTGGCAATCCTAACAGCCCTTGCAATTATCACCCACCTGAACAGTAGTGGCAGACACTGCAACAGTATAGTAGCTTTGTGGTGCTTGTGTTATGTATATAGCAGTATTGTGTGTACAACTAGGCAGTTAGAGGTTCTACTGTCAACAAGGGCAGGTCATGAGTGTGTGTGTGTGTATATGTATGTATATCCTCTTGCAGCAGTCTAACTGTGTTACGGCCACCAGCATACCTCTCAACCCTTCACAGAAAGACACCTGGTTAAAGCCATATGGAAAAGCGGGGCAAAGGCCAGACATTGAGCACAACATTCACATATTGCTGTGACATGCATGGAAAGTAGATATCAGAACAAGTTGTGCATTTGAATGCAGTTTCCAAAGGGTATGTGTTGCAACATGGCAATATCCATCATTAACCTGTAATATTAGTCTGTCATGATTTTCCAACAAATTTCCAGAAAACCACAATGTTATGACAAATGGGATAAAAATATATGGTAAACATCAGGACATTCCATAGACATATGTAGAGGTCAGAAGTATGGCCACCATCTGTACCACCCTGCAGTTTGCAGTCCTTGTTTGGCAAGGTGTGACCTGTGACAACAACTGAAACAATACAGGGGTCCACAGAGTGTAGGACAACAAACATTTCATAAAGTTGTCTACTAATTGCATACAGCTGTTATTGCACATCAGAAGCACCTTAATGTTATGACAAATAGCATAAGCTAAGGTAATGTCATACAAAGAAGGTGTCATAGCAGCAAACCAAAGGAAATCCTGTGTGTTGCAGTTACCATGGGTATGGTATGTCATGCCAGCTGTCACGTTACTACAACATGTGTCCCACAATCCACATTTGATGAGGTGGCAACCACAAGCTATGTCACCTATTTGCATGCAATATGTAGACATGTGAAGGCCCTGTGACTACCTGCTGCCTCCAATGACCCATATGTATATAGGCATGAATGCTAACTGCCACCACCCACATATGTAGGTACTGCCTAAGGCTGTTTCAACTGTAAGTAGTGTGCAGTCTGTCATTGAGCCACAAACAGCTGTTAGCACACTGCAATGGGCCACAGTGGGTATGGAATGGTGACAATGTCCTGGCCTCAAGCTGAATGCAGACAACAGTGTTAGCATACCATACGGCAAGGACATGGCCCCACTATTTCCCACATCAGCACCAACCCCATAAACACATGGACTGTGATGACAGACCTGGGTACTCGCTTATATGTGGTGCACTACATAGGTAAAGGGACTGCATCCAGACAAAAGGTGGATATTACCTCTGCATAGTCCTCAGTCAGTACAACAATACATTAGCAGCATGGCTGGTCTGCTATGCACCTATGCAGACATCTGCAGAAACTGTAAAGGCTATGTTAACACCCACAAAGGTCAGCCATGGGCCTGAACACCTGTTACCCACAGACAACCTGTAAGTACTACCCCACTGGTTATTGGTCAGGTTGCCCACAGGTGTCTGTGGCATGCCTAGATGGCATTATTGTGCTCAGACCTTCAGCAGCTGCCCCATATACAAGAGTATAACTCTGTGTGCATTACTGGCATGAGAAGCCTGAATCGCATATGAGATAGCAAAAACACACGCTGGAGAGTCAGAGTTGGCTCCCAGAGGCTGCCCTGTGTCAGGACTACACTCCCCAAACATGTCAAACACAGTACCATGCATACCCTCATCAACTGCCTCAAGGTTGAGTGGATAGGAAAAAAAATCTGTCCCTGGGGTTCAACCTGTGTCCAGCAATGCCAGGGGCAATAGGTGCTGATCGATGATTCTGTTGTGGATAAAGTAATGGCTAGGCTTGTAAGGGACCCAGGGACAGTACTCTAATAACCTCTTCTGTATCTATGAACCTGTGATCCTATGGAACACCAAGGTGACATGTATGAATGCTAGCTGGCTGTGTCATGGGGTATGCATGCAAGGTTACTCTGTCTGCCCCCACTGTCCCTCACACACTGTTACACACATATGCTCCTAGATAAACATACACATATACAGCTGTACCTTGGCTATGTAAAGGTCTCTGTGTTTCCACTCCTCCATACTCAGCTTCAGTAATAGCAGCAGCTCCCCACGACGTACACACACAGACACCTGGAACAGAAACAGAATAAGGTCTGTGAGACAACAGTCAGTCAGCAGTACTGACAGCAATAAAGCATCATGACACAAAGGTACATACACTTTGATGTGTACCCATAACAACTGCCAGCAGACAGCACCTTACACGACATAACAGTAATACACTACACACTGCCATTACCTTTACTATATTCACCCTGTGCATCAGACACATATTAGCATGTCCCTGCATCGATGGGATGGATAACAGGGATGTGGCATAGGTATCATCACATGGATAGGGTGTGGTGTGGTGAAAGGCCTTGGCTGGGCCATACAGTTGACATCATGTGTGTGTGTCTGGAGGGGTGGTGTTCAGGTTGGCCATGGAGAGGAGCTGTGTGTGTCTGGTGGTGACCTGCATGTGATAGGTGTGTGTATGCACACAGTCAAGCCAAGTGCTAGCCCTACACAAGGGTATGTTGGACAGCTGTAGACAATACATGTCAGGATGTATAGTTCACCATCTCTGACCATGGACACGGGAACTGGCTATTACAGGAGTGTCACTGGCACCACCATGCCCAAGACCAGATACAGTACTACTTCCTGATGGTGACTGCTGTCTGCTGGGTCTGTGTGCCCCATGGGACTGGCCAGGACCATGTGCCCATGACCTGCTACATTGTGGTGTGGACAGCAGCCTCCCTTCGGTAGTGCTGTTGGTACTGCCACTACGAGAATGTGAATGTGCATGGCCACATGGGCTCTCAGCTGATGTTGTTGCTGACTCTATGTCCACATGTCAATGCCCTACTCCCACCACATGTTCAAGCACAGACATTGCACGGTTAAGGAATGACAATGTCTCACCCCATGACATCATCAAAATGATGTACAGTATCACCAATGCCATGGAGGGTGTCACACATGTCAGGAAGTGTTGCATCCATGACCCTGAGCATCGGTCTGGTGTACTGTTCACAACATTCCTGTGCCTCCATAATGGACTGAAACATGCATTGGGTGATACATGCTGTGACACCTTTGACTGGGGTTGAATGGGCAGCATTCCTCCTTCGAGCACCCCTGTCAATCTGCATATGTGGGACCTCACCAGATCTCTGGCTATGGCTATTATCTACACTCACAGATGCCATAGTCACTACACTACCCTGTTTGATGCCACCACCCTCCGACTGTCCAATACCTGTGGCTGCTGGGGACTGGGTATGTGTGGTCACACTGACTGTGTGCAGGGTCATTGTGGGTGGAAGTAGGATGTCAACCAATGGTATAGATTCAGCCCCCAACAACCCCACATGTGCCTCATTATGGCCACCATCATCATCAGAGTCCAATGAGACACTGACATTAGGTTGTCAGGGGGAGAGACCTCAACCCCCATGTTCACCTGTGAGAGGAAGACAACATAAGTAAATTACTTCCTGCACTATAATGTTTGCTGAGACACACACACACACAGATAAAGGTGAGGTGACACAAAGGCATTATACAGACCACACCTTCTGACTGATGCCATGCATGACACACAATCAGACCATAACAGACACACTCTGGACAGGCCCTCAACAACATGCAGTGCAGCTACGTCCAGTTGCTACTACTATACACCTGTGAGATACATGAGAAGCGGGAGTATGTGATGGACCTTCACCTAACACACAGTGCACTCATGTACACACTACTAATGTATCCCTGTATAGTACAGTGGCTACACCTACACAAAAGTATGTGCCAATATGTTACAGCTCCTGCGAATAGGCTCCTCTGATGAACAATGTGATGCACTGCAGTGAACCCCACCACAAGTGAACATGCACATATTGCAATATGGCTAAGCTTAACAGTTGTGTGCATGGAAAACTGTCTGCCCTTAACATGCCTAGGGTATAGGTGAGCCACAACATGACAGTACTACACTCATTGGCTTTAGGTTGATGTTCTCCAGCCACAACAGAGGGACCTATGGAGTTTTGTGAGACAGTTATTGTCAGCACACACACATGTGGCATTGGTACAGGATAATATGTGCATTTATGAATATGTACTCTACAAGCTGTGATACTACCCAAATTGCGGACATTCACAATATGTGTGCACATGATCCCCACCCACAAATGTAGATTGACCTGACATATGCATATAGTTATGCAAAGGCTGCCACTATGAATGCTACAGTATTAATGTGATGACCACTGTTGCCTTACCTGGATGATCCTCAGCTGTTGAATCTGTGCCACCCACCTCTACGACATATGTAGTCATGGTTTATTGGGAGGCGGCGGCTGAACCAAGGTTTGCAAGGAACTCTTCAGTAGCTGAGAGTGGTGCTTGAGTAGCAGGCCCTCTAGCTGTGCCAGGATGGTCCCTGGCCATAGCTGCAGCCCTTTGTATGAGGTCTGTGGCATGATGTTGGACCTGTTCATAGCTCCTGTCCCGGTGGCCCACATTATTGACTGTTGCTACCAGTTCTGCCCACAGGGCAGTGCGTTGTTGCAGGTTTTGTCGGCTCCTTACCAACAGTACCCAGTGATGGAGTCTGAGGTCATCAATAATTGCAGCAGTCTTTGCTTCTGAGAATGGCAAGTTCAATCTTCTGTACATCCCACCTGAAAGACATGAACAGGGGAGCACATCACAGGACCACATACATTGGCCACTATTATGTACAGATCATGCACATCCACTTTTGCCAGTACTATCCACCGCTAACACCCACATCATACCCCTGCCATCTATCAGCACAGTATGTGTGTGGGTATCGGCAACATACTGGAATTACAGCATGCTTGCCCCCCTGATCCTGATGTTTCATGTTCCCCCAATGAGGACCATTAATGTGCATAATTCTCTGTTCATCATTCACATCACACAGCACATGCAGCAGCTGGAGACATCACAGAGGTTCCCCACCAGGGAATAGTAGGCCATCAGACATCTACCATACACCTATAGGCTATAAGACCAAGCCTCTACCCAGTTTCATACATAATCCTCAGGAGTGACCTTACTCTGGCATGCCAGGCAATCACAGACTCCACATTGCTGGGACTGCTGCATGAGTCCAAGTCATACTCCACTCTGATAACACACACACACATACACATACACACACACACACACACACACACACACACACACACACACACACACACACACACACACACACACACACACACACACACACACACACACACACACACACACACACACACACACACACACACACACACACACACACACACTCGCACACACATGCACACAACTTCCACCTGTTGAGTTACCTGAACTGGCCTTGTTGGCAGCTCACGTTTCCCCCACACAATCACCCTGTGATGGAATGGGCACCCTGTCCATATCAGGCAGGGTAGCTACCTACACCTTTGCAGGCATATTCTGGTCAACTGGATGGTTAACAGTACATACACCCCTGGGATACCACCTGTGTCCCTGTTGGATGGGACATCAGCTGCTGCCTTGCATATACATGGGCTAACATGGTGCCTAGGCATATGGCTGCTCAGGGAACATAGCCTAGTAACCTTGTATGGTACAAGGAATACCAGAAATGGCCTGACTGCTGTGACTGACTCTGTTGTTATGTGTCCACACACATTACTGCCATCGACTGCTGGGTGTCCCTTATGGGCAATGATACAGTACCATGTCATCCAGCTTACATCTGACAAATAGGTGAGTGTTACTACAGGTGCATGTGGACATTCCTGGAACATCTGAGGTAAACAATAACAGAGAGCAGTGCACATGTGTTTTAGGATGACCTCCTCATAGGTGTCTGACATCTGCAGTACACATTTGTTTGTGAAATGTGTACATGTGCCTAATAGATGTCAACCCCCCCTGCCAGACAAATGTGTATTTCTGGACACCAGTTGGACAATATGCGATGGTTGTCCACAGAGTATGGGGAAAGGTGTCTGTGACATGCCAGACCCCTGGGGACACAGTAATGGTGCATGAATATATGGTACTGTATCCATTCTCTTACATTGTATGCTCAGTATGTATACACTGCTGCTGAGCCAAAGCCACCATCCTCCCACTACTAGTACCTATAACCTGCTGTCCTGCTGCAGGGGCTTACCAGGTATGCTAGCTATAGGTGTCAGTCAATCAGATGCAAGTGTGGAGTACACACTGACCTAGCCAGAGTATGTCAGGAATGGTCAGGGAGACCTGGACAATCTGTGAAATAATCCTGTATGATATTGGCAGACTGAGAAGGGCTCAATGAGAGTACATGATGTGATATGCCAGCTGTATCCACCAGTATGTACTGCCAGTGTGACGCCCCTGTACTGGCCCAGTAATCAAGGAGCCTCAATCCTCACCACTAGCACCAGTGAGGGGCGTACACAATGGGATGATAACAAGTACACACATAGTAGAATACAATTACCCTTCAGAGCACACAGAGATCACAGTCAGTCTGAGGATGGTTTCTCCCTCTCTCTCCAGATCCCCAATAAGTCTCCCCACTGGCACAGCCATACAGTTAACAACTCAGCAGAGCAGTCAAATCAAAACCTCCATCACCCTCTCTGTCCAACCAGGGCTTTGTGTCCCTGCCCAAGTAGCTGACACACACACTTTGAAATTTGATTTATAAACACACACACATACTTCTGGGAAAGGCTGGCACATGTTTACTAGCTATGGCCCCTTCTGCCCAGACTAAAAGGTAGTTCTGACTGCCACAATCCAGCTCTTTATCAGCTACTCTAAGGCCCTTACCAAAGGGTGACAAATCCTACTGTGTGATGTGCCTATTATCCATATGGTAAGTGTGACCAAGACCAAGGCTAATGGAGTGGGCTATACAGTGTCATGAAATACATATGCAAGTACTCTAAGAGCTTACATAGTTCTAAACAGACCAGCCACAATTACAAGGTTTAACTATATTTAATAATAACTAATAAAGGAACAAGACAAATCTCAATCAATACAGTAACTAAAGATTTCAGAATCACAGGGAATATTTTAAGACAACATTGCAGGATAGTCTGAAATAAATACAGCAAACATCTAAAGTAATCTTTACTATATTCCCATCTGTATGCAAACAAATTTACTTTTCCATAGTTCCTTACTATTAGCAAGGCAAATACAAATGAGTGGATGTTGTCAGATACAAAGACACATACAAAATGCAAAGGTCTTTCTCTAAGACAGGTCTGAAAGTAATAATCAACATTACTGCTGGGTTAGCTCAGATTACATCATTCTTTATCACATACCTTCAGTTCCCAGGCTAACAGCAACTAACATACATTTTAACATCTCTGTGACTGAAGTACATTTCTGTCTAATGTTTGTATAGAACTGGAAGTCATAATACAATTAAACATTTTTACATTTTCAACCTAGTAATTATTTGTTTCAAGACAATACAAAAACCTCTAGCTGTAGACATTTATGTCTGCTTGCTGCATTGAAACTGAGATAACACATTCGTAAAACAAATTCAGCTTATTTTCTTGAAGTTTTGCAAGTTATCTCTGTATGTTTGAGGCTTTCAGCTTCTACTATTCATACATACATTTGCACAGGCAATATGTTATATACATTTCTGTTCTTTTCCAGTATGGCACACTGTGGTTACACTCTTGAAACTCATTCATACCTCTCAACTTCTTCGAGCAAGACATTTGGACAAAAGCACAAATAAAGGGGGGACAAAGGCCCAAAAATAGTGACACTTTTTAAAAATTGCTCTTATAAACATAGTTGATAGAATAACAGGTTTTGGCATTCACATGGATTTTCAGAAGGATATGACATCTGACATTCAAATGTGTGCTATTATTTTATTACTTCAGTCTTTAATGATTTGCCAGTGATTTGTCAGAAAAAAACACAAATGTATGAGAAAATGACTAAAAATATGAGGCAAACATGTTGACATTCTGCAAAAATCTGGACAGTTGAGAGGTATGAGCTCAGTACATAACATACAGTTCAACACATAGTTCTGCACCAGTAGTTTAATATCCACATACCATATATAGTTATCTTAATTTGTAAGATAAGTATATGTATCATATTAATATTCACAAATGACATATGATTATTTACAAAATCCCAGTTAGCTGGGTTGGCAGTGTCATAGTCAGAATTGTTCAACAGACAATCCAGTAGTAGTCATATATGAGCTGACCATTGCTGGGGTGACTCAGGGGCCTGCGCTGTGATCTATATCACTGCAGACAGACCCATCAGGATGGCTGTAGGTGATGTACAGCAGACTAACAGCAGCATGTCAGTCCAGGAAGTGTTGTTGAGACCTACTGTTTAAATTCATATTTCCCATGACTAAATCCCCCCATCTGCATTCCATTACATGCTTAATTGCATGACATACCTGGTATAGTACTGTACTCCTTTGTCAGAAGAAATCCACTTGTAGTGTTGTAAAGAATCACAGTTTGTCTTCATGAAGAAAGCTTGCCTTTTGTAGGTAATGCTCGTGGACAGGTGATGGCCTGCGCACCAATCTATGGCTTTCACTTGCTAATTGCATCCAGAACAGTTGGGTTGCCTTTACATTAGCCAATGGCTTGGCAACATAGTGCTATAATTAAGGCCTTCATGTGGGCCTTGCCCCTTTTTATGACCTGTGAGGAGACGTTATTGAAGTATGGGAGCTACAGCATCACAGATGGTAGGTGGAAATACTATCCACTGTTTGAATTGATGTGTTATGTCCACAGTTTTGCATGCTATGTCTAGCCATGGTTAACAGACTTCTTTAGCAGTGTACTGTGTAAATGTGTGTTGGGATGAGTAAGGAGACAGGCAGATGTGAGTGTCATACATTCTTTTCTATCTGACTGTGCATGCTGCTACAGTTGATGCTGGTCTGTCAGCTGTGTATGTTTGTAGAGGGATTCTGTGAGACATGTCCCTTAAAACCTTAACACCCCACAATCCTTTATGTTTGGCTGTTGTGTGGATGTCCTGCGGTAGGTGTTTGGGAGCAATGTTAGGTCTGTAGCAGGTAGCCAGACATACTGCTCCATGTGTAGCAGGCTGCAGCTTCTGCATTCTGGCCAGGAGTCATACTGGGGATTGTGAAGACATTGGGGGAGAGCAAGCTGTTACTGTCAGTGAGGTTGCTGTGTCAGCTGTTGTGTCACAGCATGGCCTGTTTGAGGGTACCCACAACAGTCCAGGTGAGGCATGTGCCTGTGGTGCATATGTTACATAATAGTGCCATCCAGAGAGTAGTAGGCAACATTTAGTACACATATTTATAATTGTGAAATGTGTCCCACCCTGGTGGCCTTTAACGTGCGACTGTGGGTGGCAGTGACTATGGTAGGAACAACCAGTACTGCTGGACATTGCAGAGCTCAGTTATTCCTATGTTGTATTGACGTGGATGTAGTTGTTGCACCACAGACTGGGCTGTGGGCCAGGACTGTGGGTGTCTAGATGTGACAGATGATAGTCATGTCACAGATAGAGGTACAGAGTCATTATTATGGCAGGTGTATTTGTAAGACATATGTGCATGCATACAGTGTATAACATAGGCATGGACATGTGTGTTCTGATGGGTATGACGTGTGACACTGAGCTGCCTGTCATGATTTTGTAACCCCCAATCTGCACTGCCTGGCCAGTATGTCAGCACAAAGAGTAGGTTTTATGATGACCCTGCCATAAATGGGCACAACTGTGGATATTCAGCAACAGTATGTGCAGTTGTTATCTCTGCCTGATATTGTAGGCCTCCCATACATCCAGCAGCATTTATTTGTGTGTACTGGTTCTGTGTTTGCATCAGAGGCCAAAGTACACTGTGATTTGGGCCACTATATATAGGAGTAGTGTGTGAATGTAATCAGGATATGTTTGTAAAACCAGTTGCTGTACTTCAGAAGTCAGTTGACTTACTGGTATGTTGCTCTAACTGCAGTTCAGATGCTTCTGGGTTCAAAATTTGGCAGTGGTGTATTTTTCCCTAAAGTTACATCACTGTAATGCATGATATATTTACAAAAGCATCAACATTTCCCCAGAGCTGATTTGGTGTAGTGGTGTATATCTCTGATTATAGTTCAGGAAGTCCTGGGTCTGATACTTGGCAGCTTTGTCTTTTATTCCTAATGTTACATGACTGCGCTGCATGATATATTTAAAAATGCAGTACTAATTCCCTCTAACTGGTTTGGCTTAGTGGTGTGCTGCTCCGACTCTAGTGTGCAGTATCCTGAGTTTGAGACTTGGCAGCAATGTCTTTTTTTCCCTAATGTTAAATGACTGTAATGTACAATATATTTACAAAAGCATTACTAGTTCTCATAGATGATTTGTCATAGTGGTGTGTTGCTCTGACTCTAGTGCACAGGGTCCTGGGTTTGAGACATGCCAAGGCTTTTTCTTTTGGTGGGCAGAACAGTGGCTGAATGAGATAGCAAGATTAAAGTGGTTTTAAGCAGTTTTAAGCAGTTTGAGCAGTTTTGTGCAATGCTAAGTGATACCAAGAGATGCTTAGGTTCCCTTAGCTTCGTTTAGTGGTGCTTACACCTGCTTAAACCCTCGCTAATTCCAAAAGAAAAGAAAAAAGTAGTGATAGGAAAGCGGTGAAATGGGGGCAAGCGGGGGGGGGGCATTATGAAAAGCACCTAAGGATGTGCAGGACAGGTTTAAAAAAGGACCATAGCTCTCCATTTCTTGTGCAGAAACAGCAGTGAATGATCTGGACAATTTGGAATTTAGAGCCTCACACCCCACAGGGAGGGGTGTGGGTGACATACATTTGTTGAGTGATTCATGTGTAAATTGATTAATGTCAGTGTACATTGGGGTGAAATAGTGAGCTGTGTATTGGACAAGATTTTTTTTTTGGAGAGGGACAGATTTCTCCTTTTTTTTAAGGTGAGAGTGGGAAGTTGGGGAAGGGTTGTAGGTAAGTTTGGGAAGGTAGGTTGGGTAGGAGAGGTTGCTTTTGCAGAGAGACAAGATAGACAAGACAGCAGACAGGGGTGGTGTATGACACATGAGGAGGATAAACACCTTGGACAGAGGAGGGTGGTTGGGAATCAGAGGTCCACGTGCCCCAAGATGGAAACAGTGGGACTCAGGTCCTCACCCATGAGCAGTCACCATTGCCCTTTCACGGCCCCCGTGGTGGCTATGCTGGGGGCTGGATGTCGGGGCCAGCCTGCCCCTTGAAGTGCACTAGTCTACCCTTGATCTGGCGCAGGCTGTCATCCAAGTCCCACTGGATGACCTTGCACACCATACCTCTGAACTGCTGTCGGGTGACAGGGTCTTTTCCTTGCCCGCACCTGGGGGGGATGGGTCCTGTCCCCTGACGTGGTTCCACCCAAGGGTGGTGCAAGACCAGCGGAGGAGACAGCTCGAGGTTGGGTCCCAGACATGCTGGGATCTGGTGGCATGGCCAGATGAGGTGGGACAGGTGGATCCACTGGGATCTGCCTATCCAAACGTGCTCTGGTGTTGAGATTTTTCAAAATGTATTGGTTAGTTATGAACAAAACATTTCAACATTAGTTATAACAGCATGCATGGGTGTTCCAATTAACCCAGACCAATAGAATTGGAAAAATAGCATAGCAACTAGAACACATGCATAAATGGAATAACAGTCATTATTATAACAGCATGCCAGTAACAGTTACGGCAACAGGCCACCAACAATGGAATTTGGAGTGTCACAGTGTCATGCACGATAGATAGTTAGTGAACTGTGTATTAATACTTTGAATGCAGGTATACACATTTAAACCCTAGTGGATGTGATTATGTATGATTTGTACAGACCATAGCAGGGTGCTGAGTTGCATACCCAACCCATACATATTTGCACATCATATATTTGCAGGCTCCATCAATTACAGTCTCATACTTACCTGCATCAACATACCTACATTCAAGAATACATGTAGCTGAAATGCAAAGGTTAACACAAGTCAATGCTGCAGGGAACACACTATAATACCTTACACATTACTATTCAAGATTCAGATCTTAGTGCAGAACATATATCAATTTTCATTGTATCTTGTTTTACAGCTGCACATCTACAGTGTGGCATAACAGTTGGTTATCAAACAAACCTCAGTGAATTCATGCTCTCATAGCCATATTTGCTGTGCAGCACCTGTACAGTTTTGTATTTCTTCAGCAACATACTAGATTAAACACAACAGTTTGTGGGAATAAGCTTTATTTAGGGTGACATGACACAGTGGTTTATTACATTCAAAATTCTAAGTTCAGTTGTACTGCATATCCTGTAGAGATGAATGAATGTCATTTATTACTTTCACAGTAGGAAGCACAGTGTACTTTATTAACAGATTCATTCCTACACAGTATTACTACAGTATTGGCTTTCTTTCATCAATAGTAGCTTGTTTGCTGCCTTCATCTGTATTACACAGTACCTGGCATTAGTCACTTATATCAACGTTGGCCTAACAACACATTTATTCGGTACACTCAAAACATACTATACCTAATGGCAGTAAACAATTACACTTTCTTATTTATTGGACTATATATATATTGCAAGTTATATCTGTACACACCACCCTGTTGGCACAGCCTGGCCAGTTGTCCTGCATTGGCCTCAACATTATAAACCCTCTCCTCTGCAGCTGTGGTAGGGAAAACACACCATTATGCATACCTGTCTATCAGATATTCATACTACAAATCTGATAAATCACCACTTGATATACTTACAAACTTCTGGGACATTCCAGGCCCAAACATCTTGGATCCATTGGGCTAAGAGGGCCCCTTCCTCTGTTTCAGGTCATCATAATGATGACAGACCTGCTCAGTAGTGTGGGGAATGCCAGTGGCATTGGTGAGCTCACATGCCAGATGGTCCCAGGCCTCACACTTGTATTCTGAGCCCTGATACTGGCCCTGCAGCAGTCTGTCATCATGGTTCTTAATGAGGAGCCTATCCATGACCCTGGACTCCAACATGCCCCAACGATGCTCCCAAAAGCTCAGTCTCTCTCCCCTGCACCTGCCATAGTTACTTCAAAGATCAAACTCTAACAGGTTCTGCCTGTATCACCACCTGTGTGGTTTAAATAAAGCCATTTTCCTGCCCTTTGCCATAATTGGACCATTTTTAAAAATGCTAAGCAGAGCTCAGCAGTGAGCAATCCCACTAAGCTGAGTTGAGCAGTGCTTAAAGAGGCAAATGCTTGGCAGTGCTTAGCGGTGCACAAATCCACTTAGCTGAGCTGAGGACTGCTTAGAATGGAACTGCTTATCAATACTCAAACCAGCTATGTGGAGCTAAGCACTGTTAAGTATTGCTCAGACAGGTCCTGTTTAAGCATTGCTTAGCTTGGATTAGCAGTGCTTAGCACAACTGAGCTAAGGGCAAATAAAATTTTCATTTAAAAAATAAGAATTGGATATGAATAACTCCTTACTGATACATTATTATTAATTATTATTATGTATTTTGCTTTACATGACCTCCCCCTATATGCTTTCATTATGTTACCTTGGGGTGTGACTGTACTGTATCGGACACTTGTGTTTAAGTGGTGGTTTTCATCTCATATCTCCACTAACACTGGAATTCTGGACCAGTTACACTACCATGGTTAACAAATATCACTAACTACATCAATAAATACAATAAAGATTAATATAAAATACTTTCCCATGTAAAAGCTGAAAGGGTTGTCATGTTATTCAAACCGTGCACTTACTGCACACAAAGCCATAACTCTAGCCACTCAGCTAACATGGCTGTGAAGGTTTCAGCTATACATTTCTATATAGCTTCTCAATATGTTTAAGCACTGCTGAGGAAAGTGCCACACTGTGCAAATCCACTCAGCTACACTTAAACTTTGAAGAAAAAAAAATAAAAAAATACATTTTACCATTAATTAGAAATGAAACATTACACTTCAAATTATTAAATGAGTGTCCAAGGACACGTTCTTTATTTTTTTAGTATCGTATGGCACTTTCACAATGCAGGGGGTGTGTTGCAGATACTGTAACATACCCCCTACATGACATTCACTTCACAGTCTTCATTTAAGTGTCCAAGGACACTTTCTTTATTGTAAAGTGCTGTACAACACTTTGAGAGTGCAGGGGGTGTGTTACAGATCTGCAAGCACTGTTACACACCCCCTAGCACCAATTCAGTGTTCATGTACGCAGCTTCCCCCTCAGTAACACACCTTCATTAATATGCAAGGTGTGCTTCAGAGAGAGAGAGAGAGATGCAGATATGGACACCATTCACTCCGTGTAGGAATAACACTATTCCTACACATAGTTTATTAAATATAGGGGTTTATTAGACAAAACTGTATGCTTAGAGTATCTAGAACTGAAGCAACATTTTTAACCAAGAATAACCCCAAAAATCCAAATTACATTTGCATTGTACTTGAAAATGTCCTACAACAGATACCAGTAATTACTTAACACTAGTTAAAAGTCAAGAACATCAATTTATTTGTAAACCACTTATTAACAGAAAGAGATAAACAAGGTACATTGCCCTCCATAATTCACAGCTTTCATCTTCAAAGTCTTAAATTGCATAATACTAAATGTTTAATCAGCTAGATCTTCAATAATCCAACATTTCTGAATTCTCTTAGGCAGTGTGTTTTTCCCTAGTTATATATAGCTCGACTGAAATGTAGCCTTTCAAAACATTGCTGCCCAACAAAGTCAACATGCCTCCCGGTAAATATGTCATACAGGTCACCAAAACTTCCATAGCAATATTAAATATAACAACCCAAAGTGGGAGCACCTTGACTGACATGCTAACCTTTCCAGGTGATTTTCTCTTGTTGACTGACTTAAATGTATTGCTTAGATGCCAATCTCCATTTTGGTTTAAACAGTTATAAACTGACATATCTAGAGCATTAACTTGAGCTCTTTTTAAAGTAAGTGCAAGTGCATTTTATTTGTGTTGGCAATCTGTAATTGTTTGTAAGAGCAGATGCCCTGATACTATTGACTTCTTATGTAGTAGGTTTAAATGCTTCATTAGCAATTATTTACTGAAGCAGAAGTAGGGATACAGCACATTTGTGGGAGATCTCCTCTCCATCTACAAACATCAGATGTGATAATTAGTAAATTAGCTATAATTGCACATCCATTGAGCAGAAAGAATGGATGTTCAAATCCCAAACATGGCAGAAAGGAGGATGGAAATGGAGGAAAAAAGAAAGAAATTATAAAGGGATAATGTTAATGGAAAACAGAGCAGGATAATTCCTGATAGAATTTGTATAATCTCTTCAGAAGGAAAGCTGATAGAAGTGCACTAGCTAAGTACTGTGGCTGTCATGGAAAAATGTTGCACAGATAATCATATGAGGAATGACAACATCCCAGGACTTGCACCATGTGTGAGGCATGGGGATGGTAAAACTAAAGGAAGAAATGCTCTCGACATAAGGAAAGTGAATCAGAGGGCAACAGATATGATATAAAACTGTGAGATGAGAGTGGATGCAGTATGGGGCACTATATACACAGGAAATTATATATTTCACACAGAGGTTATTTAAAAATCTCCTTCTAAATGGTAGGGAAGGGCAAGTCACTGACAGAAAGTATACTTAGGATGGTAGATAAAGAGGAAATATCAATAGAAGGCACAATTTATCTAGATTTTAACTGGCACATTTTACTGAAGGTACACATTTATTTATTTGTTTGTTTATTTAGTTATTTATTTAATATTGACCGGGTTGGTTCAGATGGATCAGAACCCTTTTTCAGTGGAGACCTGGGGAGAAAAACTCCACAATTACATAGTCACTTAAAACATAAAACTAAGTTGACATAGTACATAGCTAATTAAACAAGGTCTCCAACAGTGATGAACAAAATATGGGGGCAGAGGTATAATTAATACTCTTCAAGGAGTATGCTACAGATCACATGAGTTAGAACCCATCCTAAAGGAAAAGTCATGATCAGATTACTCAAGTCATTGTTAATGTGATATTGGATATCAATTATTTAAGTTGGTTCACACATATGAGGGAGTAACCAACAAACAATATTTTACAAGCAAGAATGCTGGACTTTATCTAACCTTGGTGAAGAGACCTAATGCCTCAGGGAAGTTTTATGAAACAACCCAGAAGGAGAGGTATTAAAACTGCCAGACAAAATGAAAATTACCAACACTGTGCCAACAAACTTTATATTGAAATAGATTAGTAGAGGATCCTTAAGGAGCCACTGACTCAATAAGATTTATTTGGTTGACAAATCAAATAAATAAATAAAATAAGCAGACATGCTGCTATTACTTTCAAATGAGGAGGCAAAGAATTTTATGCATGACATGCAAGGAAATATAAGAAATCACAGGAATATCAGAGCAGAACACAATATCAGGTAATCAGAAGGAAATGAAAATCAGTCAGGGTAAGAAAGACCAGCAATGAAAAAAAGCAAACTATGCTGGGTGGGAAATAAAATAATTGATATGTGCACCACAGAGCCAAGGGAATCTAAAAGTAAAATATCAAGACTTTATAAGGGAGAGTGAATGTGGGCAGAATATGGCAGCGAGGAGGCAAAGATGACAGACAGGTGTATCAGTATAGTACTGTGAAAAAGAGGAAGGAAATGTACCAAAACAAACAAGGGAAATATTATTTGTGGTCATTGATACCAGACATTTCACATAAGAACAGATTCTGAATTAACTCAAATCTGAAGGCAGATAAAACAGTGGATCACAACAGGATATTTATTTATTTACCTATCTGTAACCTGGCTAGGTGTGATGGTGCCCATTTAAGATCTAGCCCGGACAACATACAGAAGTGCAGAACAAAGATTGCTCTTACAAAGGAGGTGTGAAAGAATTGAATGTATAGTAAGTGACACATTTGATGAGTCTGTTTAACAAACTATGGGATGATAAAGGAGTATGTGAGAACTGAAAGAAGACAGCTGTGGTTTCAATTCACACCACATGAGAGTATGAAAAAGGAATAAAACTTCAGACCATTTAGTCTGCTGCCAAAGTTTAGAAAATTGAGGTAATTACTGCCAAAGGAAAGAATCACTGAGTGCTTAAAGGTACTGGACCTATGGCAGCATATTTTCACAAGAGACAACTTGTGTCAGAAAAACTATGATAGATTTCATTGGCTGAGTTGCGGAAAAAAACAGATAAAAGACAGGCTGTGAGCGTAGTCTACTTATATTTTAGGACAGAACAACAGAAAACAAAAAAAATTACAGAAAGTAATAAAATATACATTAAAGACCAGATTTTGAAATACCTTATTCTCAGTGTGAGTTACTCTGATTTAATGCCTGTCTGTAAAGCAGAATCCTGCTTTGTTTTAACAACCGGAAAAATAACAAATTTCTATTTTTTTCAGAGCTTAATCAGGTCTAGCATAAAAGTAGCATTTGCATTTGTAATTGTTCTCATAAATCATGTAATGAAAATTTCCAATAAATAAAACAAAATGAAAACATTAATCAAACAGTAATAATTAAAATGCAGTACATTTTATTTGAATAAATATGAATATACCACTGAGCCAAAGGTACTATAACAGACAAATCCAGGAAGAAAGGTTTCACAGTAGAAACCTGCGGAGAATTTAGAATACACAGTCAACCTAGCCAGCATGTCTACAGAAAATAGGAAGTAATTTGACTACTTGTTAAGGCTCATATTGATATGGGAAGGATATATTCCTATACCAACCAGAGGACAGGATCAAATCTCAACCATAAGAAATATAAATGCTAACCACAATCAAACTATTCTGCTTCAAATGACATTGCTTCATCAATAAGCTTTCTTTCTTATTTCTGTATTTAGTCTGACCACAACAGAGTGCATTTTTAGTGAATACATATATGCATATACTCGGATATCAGAGGAATAATAGTTTTGTATGTCGTCTTCCCCAGTGCTGAAGCAAACATCCCTCAACTGCCATCTCCTTCTACTCTACTTCTGTTCCACCCATCCCAAGCCTTCTTTCACTCCTCGTTGGATTTGGTCTGTGACATCCACTCTGATTTCCTTCTGCACTCCACAACTCTCTCCATGAAAAACGACTTCATTTCCACACTAAAGTTGACCTACTCTAGTTGTAAGCTAGGTCTGCTGTTCCCTATCTAGCCTTCTGTGGCAGACCATTCTTTCTGTAAATCCCATACTGGCCTGCTGAGCACATAATATGTCTTATTTTCTATCCCTCCTAGTCTTTAGAGTTGTCAACCCCAGACTATCCGTCTTCTCCTCATGCATCTTTCCCTTGACACATCTAACCATTCTGGTGATTTCCTTGTGCCATCTCTTTTATCTTAGTAGCCCTATTTGAAGATTCTAAAACAAGACATCTGACTCAAGGTACAGTTTTACCAGTACCTTTTCTCATGTTAGGATCACCTTCTTCCCTCTCCCTGGAGTCCCTCCATCATGTTATACAGCAAAGAAAGTTTTAGCTTTAGTAGCCACCTCCTTAGTTTGTTCCTTGTGGATAATTGCCACAAGGAGAATTATCTAAGACTGTTTTCCCAGCCATTTGATACTAGTAGTTGTACCTCTCCCAGCTTGTACTCAGCTTGAAGATTATTGTTTTCTAGCTAATGCACTTTTACATTTTTTAGCCCTAAGCTTTAGCTGCTATCTGTCAGTCGAGATGTTATCTTTTCAAATATTTTTTTCAGACTAACATTCACATTTCTACTGTTCTATTCAATTTGGTGTCATGCAGCTCTAGTTTTATCTTCTTCAACTCACTCTTTGTTATGTTCCTCCTGTATGTATTCTACACAGCTTATTGGGACTCACCATTGTAGCATACTCCTAGCTATCTTTTCCTTAGCTCCTTTATCATTATCTTTGTAAATGAGGTAGACTACACTGAGTGGTTTGCTGCTGTCCTCTTCTTTTACCTAGGTGTTTAACTGGGACTATATTAGGAGATCGAATGTTCAGGTGATCGAACACCCAGTGGCGGCTGGTGACTTAAAGACAAAGGGGGGCTGCAGGAGATAGCTGAATGGGTGTGGCCAATGGGAAGGGGTGTGCCCAATTAGAAAGGGGTGGAGCTATGCAAAAAAACACAAAAACTGAGACTTTAATTAAATACACTGCCCTGGGTGCCACTGCCAAACCGTCATTATGAGAGTCCAATCAAGACAAACTGAATTGTAGAAGAAAAAAATATTTCAATGCATTGACAGCTTACTTAATATCTAGATGGAAACAAAAAGGTTGTAAGGCATGAAAAAATTAATTACTTTTTAAATACATTACTGGAATCCCAGTCAAAATCAGGTATGAAAAAACAAGCAGCACTCAACTCAAACCACTTCTCCTTGCACTTCAGTTCTAATTATAATTTATATTTAGCTTTGTAAAAGTACCAAGTAACATGTTGAAAGTAGCAATACCCCCACTTGTAAAAATGTTTCTTATCCAAAAAAGACCTGCTGCCCAATAACAACTATCTACTTGTTTCATGGGGAAACATGATCAAAGTAAAAAAAATGAACATCAAACAAGAAACAAGCTCAAGATAAATTGCTTAAAGGATAACTGCACAGGTTATGGACCACACATGATAGATTGGCATTCTGTTTAGTTTACAGGTAAAGCCTGCAAAGATGACTGAAGTCTCCAATAAATGTAATGAGCTTCTGAAAATACTGTAATCCTGTCCTTTATTACAAATACTGTCATATGCATTTAAATACTTAAGGCTTATACGCTATCTAGTTATGTAAATATTCTCTGCATGGCAACAACAGAAAGGCTTTCAATGTTGGCAGTTCTTTAACAGTATGCTTATGAAAGCTTACTTGCATCTTACAATCTCAGACAAGCTTACCTGATGGTCATTAAAACATTGCTACTTAAACACAGAGCAACAGGCACTGCAATGGCATGCATTTTCTGAATAAAAGCATAAATCAACAGTATAAAAATATGACAGAAAACCAGAATATTCTGCAAAATCAAGGACAGATGAAAAGCCACTGTAGTACTTGTATCTACCTTGGATGGGGGGGGGGGTAGTCTGCACACTTATACTGCATAACTGCTCCTTACCTTGCTTGGACACATCCAGAGTCACTAAGTGGGGTAGTGGGGTGTAACAAGTATGTCACAATAAAATGTATCTGGCTGACGGTAATGGCCCTGATACATTTGTCATATCTCTCAGCCTCAGAGCAAAAAATCTGGATAAAGCCATAAACAGAAGTGGGACAAAGGTTCTTATAAACTTAGGAAGATAATAGAATAGTAGGTCTTGCATTAGTATGAATTTTCTGAAGGGTATGAAATCTGAAACTCAAATGCCTGTCATTATTTTCTAACTTCAATCTTTAATGCTTTGCCACTAATTTGCAAGAAAACCACAATTTTATGAAAAACAGACCAAAATGTGATGCAAAAATATAAAATACCCACACAATACAGCTGGGAACCTGTCAAAGAAGGGGCACTTTTTTTAATATTAGTACTGTTAACTGAAGCAGCTGACAAAATAAGAGACTCCACATGCATTTCTGAAATTAAAAGTAATCTATAACTGATCATTACGTTTATTTATTAATTGCAAACCCTCCACATTTTCTTTCAAATTTGCCATTTTGTGGAGGGATTATTAGGGGGAGAGCAACATTTTGAGCCAAAATGAGGGACAGTTGAGAGGTTTGGATATACCTAATTCTGTAAAGTGATTTATTTGCGCGTAACTCTCATCCTCTTAGCATAGAAAATTTGGGCAAGGCCAAATATATTGGGGGAACAGACAAACAGTAGTAAAAGTTGCTCTTGTATAAACAGTCAGTTGATAGAACAACAGGTCTTGCTTTAGCATGCATTTTTCTGAAGAGTATGAAGCCTGAAACTCAATGCCTGTCATTATTTAGTGACTTCATTCCTAAATGATTTGCCAGAAAACCACAAATTTTATGAGGAACAAACCAAAAATAAGAAGCAAAAATCTATTCATTCTGCAAATATCTGGACAGTTAAGAGGTATAGTTCAGCCGGGGCTGTGTGAGTTTGCCGCCCTTCCCCTCCTCACAAAAGTATGGTTGAATGGGGCCTCTCTCCTGCAGCTATTCCAATGTACCATGACTTGGCTATTACACTGTAATGTGCATACTGCTTTACTTCTATGATGATTTGGATTTCATTTAAAAGTTTTATTTTACATTTTATAGCACAAACACTAATAGAAATCTGCTAAACAAAGCAATACAGTCTCACAATGAAAATAGACTTGGCATTAAAACTTCTCTGCCCTTGAAACTCACATTCATTGAAACAGCATTGAAATCCATATTCAAAGAAAATAGATCTGGTCAGTGGCAGATAAAGATTAACTTTGGGCTGTTTTTAAATCTTAGGCCCCTTGCACAGGAAACATACATGTGTTCTTTGATATACCTTCCTGATTGTACTAAATTATATTCCTTGTACAATACAGTACAGCTGTTAGAGGGCATTTTAAATTTATTGTTTTGAACATTATCATAAAAGTCTACTCAAATTTCTACAATCCACAAGTATCAGTAAATATGCACAATCTCTGCAGAAGTAAACGTCATCTAAACAATTCCACATTAAAGAGATCTGTAACTAATGAAGAGGTCACTGTCAGCAAATAACTTTATATTTCATTGTTTCATCTACAAATAAAGTGCCTGTTGCCATTGAGGAATAAATTGCCTATGCTGCAATAAAAAAATAAGCTAGTAATATTGCAATAAGGAATGGATGGCAAACTGATAATAGGTTCATCGTTACAAGGTATCTCCACCAAAGAGGACATTCTCAGGACTGCAGCATCCACCCCCTTTAAAAGTACAACACAGTACAGTATCAGTAATACATCTATATACTTGTAAGAGTAGAACCCACAGCCTTCTGCATAAAAAGCAAGTACAGTACCTGTTGTGCTATTAACAATACAAGCAGACTCTGCATAAGCAGCATTAAACTTCTCTTCAAGCTCTCAGCTCCTTGTAATATCCACTTATCTCTCAACTTTGAAGCATAAGAAATTTGGAAAAAGCCAAAATTTATGGGGGGGGGGGACGACAAAAGCTGAAAAACTAGGGACACATTTTAAACATTGCTTGTATAATCTTGGAAAGTTGCTAGAATAAAATGATGTGTTATCACCATGCATTTCATTGCCAAGTCTTGGACCCTGGACCTTATGCACTACAGTCAGAGAAACACACCACCATGCTAAATCAGCTGTTTCTTGAAAGACAGGTAGACTGAAACTGAAATGGCTATCATTTAGTGAATTCAGTTCTCACTATAGCTCTCAACCTCTTAGCACATAACACCTAGACAAAGCCAATGATGGAGGAATACAGCTCCCTAAACATATTCAGTGAATTCAGTTCTCACCATAGGTTCATATGTAGGTACTAGGCTATCTGCCCAAGGACATTTATAAGCCTAGCCAGATTGTGTTGGCTTTCACCACCCCATTGATTAATTAACTGATCCACTGTCAAGCAGTGCCAATGAAGTGATCACAGGGGTGTATTTTCTGTTACCCATCCACTTGTCAAGATTTCTCTTGAAGAGTGTTAGTGAGGGGCTCTGTCTGATATAATTTGTTGTTGGAAGCATCTTGTGAGGTACATCCCAAATGGGATATTGTACTCTATGATGGGTCTAATGAGTGACTAGTAGAGGGGCACTTTAACCTGTTTATTTCTAGATGCAAACCCTTTAGTAACTAGATGTGCCACATAGAAGGATTTCCTAACTACTTTGGCAATATGATTGTCAAAGGAGAGATTACTATCTACCTGGGTCCCCAGATCTCTTATTACCTCTTCTGAATTAAGGGGGCTGCCACCTATGTGGTAATTCGTGGGTGTTTTGTTTTTTCCAGACGGGATGACTATGCATTTTTTGGCATTTAGCTTGAGGCCATGACTTTGACACCAGGTGTCTGTCTCAGTAAGGCCCTTTTGGAGGATGTCCGTGTCAGCTGGAGAGTCAATTATGGCTCCCAGTTTGCAGTCATCGGCGAACTTGGTTAGCCATAGTCCTCCTGTGTTTGCCTGTACTTCTGAGAAGTATATGCCAAACAGTAGGGGTCCCTGGATCGAGCCTTGTGGGACACCACTCGTGAATGGTTTAGAGTCGGACCTGGAGCCCGCTATTCTTACCGTGTGAGTTCTGTCTTTAAGCCAGTTGGCAACCTATCTTGTGGCATAGGGGTTTATGTTGAGGCTGATGAGTTTTTCTGTAATACCCGAGTGGGGAATGGTGTTGAAAGCCTTGGCAAGGTCAAGGTAGGCTGTGTGAACCACCTTTCCCCTCATCTATGGCCTTCATGACTGTCTCGAAGAATTCAACCAGGTTTAGTAGGCATGATCTGCCCTTAACAAAGCCGAACTGGGTCGGGTCAAGTGTTTGGAGGTTCCCAATGTCTTTGTTAATGAGTTCCATGATGATGCACTCCATAGCCTTGCAGACCAGCCTAGTCAGGCTTATGGGGTGATAGTTACCATAGCTTTCAACCTCTCAGCACAAAAGACCTGGACAAAGCCAGTAATGGAGGAATACAGCCCTAGAAATAGTGACAAATTTCAAATATTAATGTTATAAACAGAACATTGCTAGAATAAAAGGTTTTGTGTTACCATGTACTTTCTGAAGAATATGAAGTCTGAAATGCAAATGCCTGTCATTATTCAAAATCCATACAACCACAAATATGAGGCAAAAATTTCACAAGTGGTGGTGGTTAGGGAATTCAAGCTCTTGCTACCAAGGTGCATGGTTTGAGTCTAGCCACCAGGTATATTTAATTGGGGCGTTTTACTTACACACACACTATAGCAAACACTCAGATCAAGGAATATAGTTTGCCAGTTTAAATGAAAAATATGTGTTTTTTTCTTTAAAATCACGTACGGGCAATTACATTAGAAATTATAGAATTACTGAATGAGCACTTTAGAAGGCCTAGCATCCATTCTATGGATCGCTGTGATACTCCATGTTGAATTAACAAGGTGGGACCTAATCCCTCATCATACAGAATATCCTGTCGATTGCAGTGTTCATCATGTCTCAGTAATGAGATTAATTGGCTGTATTAAAAAGATTCTGTCACTATATAGTACATACTTACTACACTCTTGTGCCATGGTCAGAGTTTGTAACTAGCTGTCCAGCATTATGCGCTCTCCATGGCTGGTATTACTACTATATATATATATATATATATATATATATATATATATATATACATATATATATATATATATATATATATATATATATATATATATATATATATATATTTCCCCTTCAAACCTTCGAACGTTTAAAACATTGAAGTTCAGATCATCGAGACCAGAACATTGAGTTTGAAAATGTCAAAGGTTTGAAGGGGAAGAAAAAGGTAAGTGTAGGTGGGATAATGTTTGTGCTTTTGCAGGGCACCAAGGTGCCCTACATACTATGTGTGTCTATGTGCCATCTGTGTGAATGCACTACAGATAGGGTATGGAAAATCTCCCATTTAGCATTTCTGCATATAGCACTAAATGGTAGATTTCTCTTTACCCCACTGTAGTGCAGTCTCGGAGTTGGAATACTAAAGCAGGGGGGTGGGGGACGCACATGGGGGCGAAGCCCCCCCTGCATACAATTGTTAAAATTTATTTTTCTTTTTTTTTTTTTTTGGTTATACTTGCAACCTTCGATGGTTCAAAATTCGATGTTCTGGTCTCGATGATCAGAATTTCGATGTTTTGAAATTTCGATGAATAGAAGTGGAACTATATATCTATCTATATATATATATATATATATATATATATATATATATATATATATGTATATATATAATATTGAATTTTAGTGATTAAAAAACTGAAAACAGGTAAAATATGAATTTCAGGAAAAAATATAGAGTTGGCATTGGACATGTAAATAAGAAAAGTTGCTGCTGTCCACTGATTACCCATGATGGTTCTTCAGATTAACACTGTTTAGCAGAGAACATGGAACACCACACACACACACACACACACACATACACACACACACACACACACACACACACACACACACACACACACACACACACACACACACACACACACACACACACACACACTTTCAAAGAAGCTTGTCCTGCCTACAAAGTTCGTTCATCCCATTTCAAAGAAGCTGCAATCTAAGTTCATTCATCCTGTTTCAAAGTAGCCTGCAAAGTTCAAACCCTGCAACTCCTTCCTGCAATGCTACCCAGCCTGTAGTACTCTCTAAAAGCCTGCAAAACCTTCCCGCAGTACCGTGAGAGCAGACTGCTGCTACCAGCCTGCTGACATTGCAGTCCAATCCGTTCCAGTCTATGCAGTTGTAACTGCATAGACTTCTGGGAATCTCTGCTGTTTAATGCTGTCTTCCTAATCTGGACTGCTAGTGAGACAGTGTGGATTCTGTGAGCATGCTCCAGACTAGTTCACCAGCAGTCCAGATATTGGGAAATGCCGTGAATGCACATGTGCGATGTCCGGGACTAGGATTATGTTTTTCTTTTACATTTTTATTTTATTTCATTATTTTTTCTTTTATTTCATGTTTTACAGCTGGGGGGGGGTCTGCAGTCCTGCAGTCCAATAGCATGAGCTGCCCCTGATTTCAGGTCAGTGTTGTTAGAACCATACAGTGTAACCCATTGCATCCTCATGCCCTCCCAACCTCAAGAATTCGAGAAAAACACCCAAAATCAGGAACAGAATTTAAATAATTATCTTCTATTCAGAAAGTTCCTAGCATAACAAGCTTCACATTAGCAAGTATTTTCTGAAGAAATTAAACTCTTAAACTCACATTCCTGTATTTAGTGACTTGTATTTTTTTTTCTTAAAAAAAGACAAAAAGGACAGGGAATGAACACTGAATAATACTTATGAAATTCTAATGACTAGACACAGCAACAGTAATTAACACAATAACAGTGAAAAAATTGCACACAGCAGCACTGAAAACAAAAGCTACTTCCATCTAGACAATGGCAGAGTAATGGCATCCAGACAGTGGCAGCAGCAAAAGAAAAAGCTAATTCCATACCATTCACAACGGCAAAAGCAAAGTAATGGCAGCCAAACCACACTTTGAAGCCTCACTTCACAGCTCTCAACCTTCCATTTCCAAAATGAAGAACACTAGCCCTCATGTGGAACAAATGTGCAAAATGTGGAACACATACTTCTGGCTTACTAACAGCTTCAACTAGAAAGGTCATAGGATAGTTTAAATATGTTGTTTTTTTGTTTTACTTATAAAAAGATCTTTTAATGAATAAATATGATTCAGTTCTATTTACCATGGATATCAGTTATCAAATTTCTATCACTGAATATGTGACAGACCCTTTCAATGTGGAACTTTGAAGAACATGAACTTTTTAAGACCGCAAATGAGGTATGCTCCTCATAGTGAGATACAATTGGGAGATATGCCTCATTCTTCACTCTCCATCTGCCAGCAAAGTCTGCTGGCAAACTGAAAATACTATGCTGTAAGAATGAAACTTCTCATTGGATCAAACTTAAAGCCAATGAGAAACTAGAAGCTACAGATACTTCCTGGAACAGCAGACAGCAGAGCAACTAATTGCAGATGAAAGTAAGGGCAAGACATTTTTTCCAGCATTTACAGGCCCCCTGCTCCCCTGCTATCACTAGGCCCTAGGCACCTGTCTAAGTTATCATGTGCTGGATCTGCATTTGGAGTAATTTGCCTAGTTTCAAATGTCAGTTGTTACTCTGACATGATTGTACTTATGAGCATTGATTTATTTATTTTATTTTACATTTGTTGACCGGGAGTGTCCAACTGAGCTCAAGATCTTTTTCAGTGGAGGCCTGGGGAGAAAAGCTCCAAGATGTACTTATAAAACATTCCAATAGCAATAGAGACATTCAACATTAGAATAACACAATAAGTATTTAACAGGCTACAATCCTCACTACAGAAATTGTCAAATTATACAGTGCTATAGTCAAACATGATGAGTAACAATTAAAGCATGGGAAGTAAATAGTTGTAGTTTAACAAATATGATCTAATCAGAAGTTCAAAGGTCAGAGTATAACTTAGTTTCATAGATAGTAGAGGAAGTAAGTTGTTCATGCTAAGTATTAGTTAAACATTACTAAGTAGGTTGATTGTGGTCAAGGAGGGTGTGAACAGGGACAAGTCCAGTGTTTTTTAAAGTAGTCTTTGGTAGCTAGTTTGAATTGTTTGGGGTGTGTAAGGTTCCTTATTTCTAGTGGGAGTTTGTTACATGCAATAGAGGGGTGGTAGCTATATAAGTTGCATCCAGTCTTAGATTTTGGTTTGTGAACCTTTAATAGGTCTTGGGTTGTGCTTCGGAGATGTCTGGTAGGAGAATAGTGGGAGATGAGAGATGACAGAGATGGAGAGAAAGTTGGTTAATATAGAATGGAGTGTACAATTTGGATCTGAGAATGGAGAAGCAGGTGAGGTAGTTCGAGCCAGTTCAGGTATTTTAGGGAGAGATAGTGTGAGATTTATATGTTTGTTGAGCTGCAAATGTGGTTATCTTGTGATAAGAAGACACTAGTTTGGTAAGTAGGGAGAAGTTCAGATTAGTGAGTACTTGGGAACAGTAAGTTACACAAGGTAGAAGACAGGCATGAGTAAGAGTATGCCTGGCTTCGGTGGTGAGGAATTTGTTATTCCTGTACAGGAGTCCTAGCTTCTGGTGGGTATTTCTGATGCAATTGTTAATGTGTAGATCAAATTTTAGTTGTTCGGTAATGGTGATGCCAAGTAGCTTTGTGTTAGATTCAACTTCTATAAGAGTATTGTTTAGGGACATAATGGAAAAGAAAGATTTGATGTGGTTAGCAGATTTAGGAAGAAAGAGTAGCAATTTTGTTTTTTAGCATTGAGGATAAGCTGTTTATTTATTTATTTTTTGAGCCATGTTTCAACTGAGTTAAATGATGTCTGGGTAGCTGATAGGAGTTCAGAGGGGAAGTTGGCAATAGTGATGACTGTAGAGTCATCTGCATATTGGGCAATGACAGGCCAAGGACAAGAGGCGCAAAGTGAGTTTGATCATATAAGAATAACATATCTGCCAAAGAACCAGTGAACAAATTTTAAAAAATCCTCTTTTAAGATGCATTTAAAAGCAATATGATATATATCAGATTGTGTAACTCTGTTCCATATCAGGGAATAATGATAAATTATGCTTCTCTCTGCTGTTTTTTTCTGATGGATAAAATCACAGCCAGGATCAAAAGAGTTTAGAATCAACATTATATTATTACAACATGAGCAATATGAACTGATGTGCAGTGACAGTAAGTTGTGTCAGTGCCATGGTTCATTTTGATTTATTGTTATGTGGTGGAAAATAGACACTACCTCATCTAGAGTGTGCAAGAAGGGCTCTGTGCTTAGCTGGAAATATCAAGAAAGTAGATATCTCTGTAGCATCATCAACTTAGAGATGACAGTATAAGAGATTTCAGAACTGTATCATCATTATCGCTATAATCGTCATATTCATCATCGCAGCTATTGACCCACCACTTCCTTAAGGAAAACAGCTCAGGTTTTCTCTACATTGAATCATAATTAGCTAAAGTGAGGACCAAGAGCTCTGTCCAGTGTCATTAGTCTATGTGCCTTCATAGCTGCATCATCAGTAGCTCATATGAGGTCTTAGCATTCCTATAATGGCACCAGTAAGTTCGTGGGGGCTCTGTGCTGCATCATCACTGTAATCATTACCTTATCTGTGACATAAGTTGTCCTTCAAAGGCCAATGGGCTATGAGCTTTGCAACTTGCATCACTACTTTTTTAAGATTAGGTCTATGCACTCCCAAAGAGGGTCTGTAGTTCTCTCTGTTTTTGAAAAATTCTTACTATCTTCATCAGTACAGCTGGAGTCAAATCATTTCTTGATGAGCCACTGTCTCAACTTTTTTTGTATTATATCATCATCTCAACCAGGATTCATCTTAACTGTGCAAAACAATTGGTCTAGCATACTAAGGAGCATTAGAAAGAAGAGGGAAAGTGTGGTAGACAGCCTAAAGGATTGTTTCAAATTATGCAGGCAGCAAATCATTGTTTACCTATAAATGAAATGTGAATGTCTAACTGTTTTACAAACAGAAAGTTGATCCAGATAGAAAAGTATGCGACATGGCCTTCAAAGCAGAGAAACTGAGTGACAAAAGTTCTAATATCAGGTGATTTGGTAACTAGGGGACTGAAGGAGGCAGAGTTATGTGGAAACATTTCTACATTTCTCCACCTGTGGTCCAGGAATCCAGTTCAGAGGGTAACAGTTCAATACTATTAAAATATGGACAAATGGGAATGCATTTTTTGGATAATCTTAATGGAAGAACTAGAAGATGGTTTGCCGACATCTGTAGTTGAGACATCCATGTAACAATATTTGAGTAGAAGCTTGAAGGATAAAAGGCTACAGATTGGTAGCTAACTTAGTTTCATAGGCCAAGCATAATTTCAAGATAATCTAATCCAGTTAAACGGGTCTATATTAAAAGATTGAATTTTCAGGTGATCGAACACCTAAACATCAATCTTCTAATATCGAAAGCAAAAAACAGCGAACGGCCTATTTAACACAGGGAAAGATTTTCCTTGGCCGTTCACCAGATTTTGCCATTTTGTGTACTACAGTGATCTCAGAGTTGGTATATTTAGTTAGGGGGTGTGTGGGGGCACAGCCCCCATGTCAGGGGGTGTGAGGGCGAAGCCCCCCACTTGCTTTGGATGTAAAGTTATTTTTTTTTTTATTTTAGTGGCCAATGGACATGTTTCCCTGGGACATTCGATGTTTTTAGGTTCGATATTAGAAGATCGATGTTTAGGTGTCCGCAGGGGCGGCTTGTGCTATAGGACTGCAGGACTGCAGCCCCCCCACCTGTGGAATAAAATTGAAAAATACAATATAAAATTAAAAAAAAAAAAATTCACAGACTCCACGCATGCGTGCATGGTTCCTAAGAACTCCATGCATGCATGCATGCTCATTCCAGAGCTCCAGACTGCTCTGTAAGGCAGTCCGGATAGGAAAGGCAGGAAACTCCACCCTTCCAGCCCAGAGGTCTGTGCGGTGATGACTGCACAGACCAAAAGGTCACCGGACTGCATCGCCCGCAGGATGGAGGCTCCAGCCTACAACTCTCATGGGACTAGCCATCTCTCGCGGGAGACCCATGCGCAGGCAGCCGTTTTGAGGAGGGAGACCCATGTGCAGGCCAGGGGATTCATGGATCGGCAGCTGTTTTGTGGACTTAGCTGCAGAGGATTCGCGTTTTGTGGAGGACAGGTAGTAGATTTGCGTTTTATGGAGGGGTGTGTATATGTGTGTGTGTGTGTGTATGTGTGTGTGTGTACAATGCCCTGGTTGCTACATGGTGGTGGGTAGAGAATAAGGCTTGAACCCTGTACCTTGAGCCCAGGTGGCAGGAGCCTGAATTCCCTACCCACCACCATTGGTAAAAACATTGCAGATTTTTCCCTCATACTTGTTCTATTCCTCATAAAATCTGTGGTTTCTGTATTTGTGTCCTTGCAAAGCCAGTAGTGCATTGATGCAGTGGTAGCATTGTTGCCTGACAGCTACAGGTTCTCTGGTTTGATTCTTGGCTGGGGTGCCTTACCTTTTCTGTGGAGTCTGTATGCCCTCCCTGTGTTTGTTTCCTTTAGTGTCCTCCCATCTTACAAAGACATGTGTCTGTCTGGAGTGTTTCTCCCTGGGCCTCTGCTAAAAATTAGCTTTTGTTCCAAGTCAGACTTTCCTGGTTAACAAATGTTAAAAATGACACGCATTTGAATATCAGACTTCATATTCTTCAGAAAGTGCATGGTAACGCAAAAGCTTTTATTCTAGCAATTTTCTAAGTGAAGATGGATATTTGAAATTTGTCCCTATTTTTGGGATTGTACTCCCCCATTATTGCCTTCATCCAGATTTTTAGTGCTAAGGTTGAGAGCTATGGTAAGAACTGAATTCACTGAATATGTTTGGGGGCTATATTCCCCCCCCCCCATTACTGGCTTTGTCCAGGTGTTTTTTGCTAAGAAATTGAGAGCTATGGTGAGAACTGAATTCATTGAATGTTTGGGGGCTGTATTCACCCATTATTGGCTTTGTTCAGGTGTTTTGTGCTAAGAGGTCGACAGCTGTGCTATGGTGAGAATTGAATTCACTAAATGGTAGCCATTTAAGTTTCCATCTTCCTCTTTCACAAAACAGCTGATTTGGCATAGTGGTATGTTGCTCTGACTGTTTTGCACAGAGTCCTGGGTTTAAGGCTTGGCAGTGAAATGTATGGTGGTACCACAGCATTTTATTCTAGCAACTTTCCAACATTATACAAGGAATGTTTAAAATATGTCCCTGGTTTTTGGGCTTTTGTCCCCCCACAATAAACTTTGGCTTTTTCCAGATTTCTTTGTGCTGCAAAGTTCAGCGATACAGCTGAGTGAGTAGATTTTACAAGGAGATGAGAGCTGCAGGGGAGCAAAAGTTTAGTGCTGCTTATGCTGAGTCTGCTTGCCTTGTTAATAGCACAACAGGTAGTATACTTGCTTTTGATGCAGAAGGCTGTGGGTTCTACTCCCACAGTAGATAGATGTATTCCTGATACTGTACTTTGCAAAGGGGGTGGATGCTACATTCCTTTTTGGCGAAGATACCTAGTAACTATGAACCTGTTATCAGTTTGCCATCCATTCCCTATTGCAATATTGCTATCTTATCATTTTTTAGTGTAAGATAGGCAATTTATTCCTCAAGGGTAACAGACACTTTATTTGTAGATGAAACAATGAAATACAAAGTTGTTTGCTAGCAGCAGCCTCTTCATTAGTTACAGATCTCTTTAATGTGGAATTATTTAGATGACTTTTACTTCCGAGATTGTGCATATGTACCGATACTAGTGGCTGTAGAAGTTTGAGTAGACTTTTATGATGGAAATGTTCTGAATTGGGCAGTTTTGTCATTACTGGTGCATGCATTTTGTTTCATTGTTTACTGGAAAAATTTCAAAACAATAAATTTAAAACACCCTCTAAAACTGTACTGTATTGTACAAGGAATATAATTTAATACAACCAGGAAGGTGTATGAAAGAGCATGTGTATGTTTCGTGTGCAAGAGGCCTGTGATTTGAAAACAGCCCAAACCCAAAGTTAATCTGCCACTGGCAAAATGTATTTTCTTTGAATGTGGGTTTCAATGCTGTTTCAGTGAATGTGTGTTTTCAAGAGCAGAGAAGTTTTAATGCTAAGTCTGTTTTCATTGTGAGACTGCATTGCTTTGTTTATATGATATCTATTAGTGTTTGCACGGTAAAATGTAAAATAAAACTTTCAAATGAAGTCCAAATCATCGCAGAAGTAAAGCAGTATGCACATTAGTGTTTATGTTTTTTTTTTTTCGGCTTTTCCCGGTTAGTGTTTATGGACAATGGGGTGAAATAGCCAAGTAATGGTTCATTGGAATGGCTGTAGGGGGGGAGCTCCATTCAACCATGATTTTGTGAGGGGAGGGAAGGGCAGCAAACTCAGGCAGCCCCAGCTGAACTATACCTCTCAACTGTCCAGATTTTTGCAGAATGAAGAGATTTTTGCTTCTTATTTTTGGTTTATTCCGCATAAAATTTGTGGTTTTCTGGCAAATCATTTAGGAATGAAGTCACTAAATAATGACAGACACTGAGTTTCAGACTTCATAACCTTCAGAAAAATGCATTGTAAAGCAAGACCTGTTATTCTATCAACTGTCTTAGTTTATACAAGAGCAATTTTTAGTACTGTTTATATGTTCCCCCAATATATTTGGTCTTGTCCAGATTTCCTGCATTAACAGGTTGAGAGGTACATGCAAATAAATTGCTTTATAGAATTAGGCATATCCAAACCTCTCAACTGTACCCAATTTTGGCTCAAAATGTTGCTCTTCCCCTAATAATCTCTACGCAAAATGGCAATTTTGGAAGAAAACACGGAGGGTTTACAATTAATAAATAACTAATAATTAGTTATAGATTGCTTTTATTTAAGAAATGCATGTAGATTCTTTTATTTTGTCAGCTGCTCAAGTTAGCAGTACTAATATTAAAAAGTGTCCCTTCTTTGCAGGTTCCCAGCTGTATCGTGTGGCTATTTTATATTTTTGAATCACATTTTTGGTCCATTTTTCATAAAATTGTGTTTTTTGGCAAATTTGTGGCAAATCATTAAAGACTGAAGTTAGAAAATAATGACAGACATTTCACTTTCAGATTTCATACCCTTCAGAAAATTCATACTAATGCAAGACCTACTATTCTGTTATCTTTCTAAGTTTATAAGAGCAATATTTAAAAAATGCCCTTATTTTTGGGCCTTTGTCCCACTTCTATGTATGGCTTTGTCCAGATTTCTTGCTCTGAGGTTGAGAGGTATGACAAATGTGTCAGGGCCATCGCAGTCAGCCAGATACATTTCAAATTGTGACATACTCGTTGCACCCCACTCCCCCATGTAGTGACTCTAGCCCACTCCCCATGTAGTGACTCTGGATGTGTCCAAGCAAGGCAAGGAACAATTATGCAGTGTAAATGTGCAGACTATCCCCCATCCAAGGTAGACACAAGTACTACAATGGCTTTTCATCTGTCCTTGATTTGCAGAATGTTCTGGTTTCTGTCATATTTTATACTGTTGATTTAGTCTGAAGCATCTGTGGTGACTGACTGCTTTGGAACAGTGAAGGAGAAGGGGAGACCTTGATCTAAAGATATCTGTTATCTCCACCAAGTGGTTTCTGTTCTGACAAACCCCAATACTGGGATATGAAAAGATAAAGGGTGTTGATGCTGGTAACAAAGAGAGTTCAGATACCACTGTATCTTCCTCATGTGGAGTCTTGCCAGGGGCATCATGACAATCATAAATGTCATGAAACCCAAAATCCAGATGTATTCCCTCACAGTGACTGAAGTCTGAGTGGAACAATTTTGAAATAAATCTTTATAAAGATCTATTTTTTTTTTTTTTTTTTTTTTTTTTTTTTTTTTTTGTGGAAAAAAAAAGTTCTTTGAACTGAGGTGTCATGCTGACATCCCTGGAACACAATGACAAGGAGTCAAGAAAGACTTTTGAATGTTCTCTTGGAATCCCAGCTGTGCAAGAGATTTCCCACCCAAGACAGAGATTCCTGACATTTTGAAAAAGACTCTGCAAATATAAGCAAGTCATCTAAATATGGAAAAAAATGTTGATACTCTGTAGTTTGCAAAATGTGGATAGTCTGTAGCTTGCAAAGAGCTATAACTGGAGCTGTACACTTTTTGAACACTCTTGGTGCAGTGAATAGTCCAAAGGGTAAGGCAGAGAACTGATAATGTGATTGGGATACACAAAACCTTAAGAAAGACCTAAATTCTAGGTGAATAGGAATCTGATGATAAGCTTCTTTTAAGTCTAGTGTTACCAGGAAACTAGAAAGAGGAAGAAGAGGCAACAGTTTTTGAAGTGACATCATTTTGATTTTGGGCACTTCCATAAACAGGTTTAGGAAAGAAAATCCAGCATTGGTCTCCAAGTGTTTTCTTTCTTTGGGATAGGAGCATCCTTGAATAGGAGGTTCATAGGTTCATAGGCAGTTACTAGGCTAGCGGACCTAGAGCCCTTACAAGTCTAGCCATGTTAATCCTGAGTTGTCCCAAGTGTCCTTGGTTAGATGGATGTAATTTGCTGAGTGATTCTATTATCAACACTGACTACTCCTGTCCATGAGGGACATGAGTCCCACCCCCATGCTGAATTTGCAGTTTCCCATCTATTTACCTAGGTTGCTCTTGAATAGGTCCAGTGAGGAGCTCTGCTTCACATGAATTGGAAGTTTATTCCAGAGCAGCATCAAACTCTGGGAGATATAGCTGTTTCTCCAGCATGTTCTGTTTATGTCACAGGCTAGGTTATGATCCCTAGAGCAAGCAACTTGTGCCATTTGACTTACAGATGTGCAACATTTCCATCAGGGCCAGGTTGGAGACTGCCCTGCGGGCCAGGCATAAGTCATCTCTCAGCAGCCTATACAATACAGAGTACAGTGGCAGGGCTTTCAGTCTATCCACTTAAGTCATGGTTTAGAGGTCCTGTATTTTCTTGGTGAGAAACCTCTGCAGTCTCTCCAGCTGCTGCAGGTGTCTGGTGTGGTACATGCAAAAGGTGGCATTGTACTCTAGTAATGGTCTGATGAGGGTAAAGTACAGTGGAGTTATAACATCTTTAGCCCTGGATGAGATGCCCTTTCTTATGAGATGTGCAACATAGGAGGCTTTTCTTACTACTGTGGAAACCTGGTGGTCGAAGCTCAGATTGCTACCTACCTGTGTTTCCAGATCTTGCACCACTGGTTTTGAACTTGGGGGGGGGGGGTGCTGTCAATATTGTAATTAGCAGGGAATTCTGCTTTTCCAAAGGGCATAATAATAATGCACTTTTTTGCATTTAGTTTTAGGCCGTGGCTTTGGTACCAATCATTTGTCTGAGCTAGCCCCTCCTGTAATATGTTAACATCACTGGGGGGCTAATTTGCAATCATTGGAAAACTTGGCAAGCCAGAAGCTGTCTACTTTAGCCTAGATGCCTGAGAAATAGATTTCAAACAGTAAAGAGCCCAGCACAGATCCTTATATTATGCCATTGGTGACGGGATTACTGGTAGAGATGGAGGCACCAACTTTGACAGTATGTGTTCTGTTGGTGAGCCAATTGTCTACCCACCTAGTGATGTAAGTGCTATTTCTCAGCTGGGAGAGAGTTTGTCAATGATACCTGAGTGGGGAATTGTGGCAAAAGCGTTGGCTAGTTCAAGATAGGTAGTATGCAATTTCTTACCATCATCCAGGGCTTTGGTGACTTTCTCAAATAAATCTACTAGGCTAAATAAGCATGATCTACCCTTAAAGAAGCCAAGCTGGGTTGGTCTACAGTTTGAAGGCTGCCTATGTCCTTGTTGATAAGGTCCATGATAATTCTTTCTATGGCCTTGCAGATGAGGCTGGTTAGACTTGTGGGTCTATAGTTCCGAAGGTCAATTGATGGCCCTCCTTTGTGCAAGGGGATTACTGTTGCTGCCTTCCATTCTGCTGGAACAAAGCCAGTTCTTCGGCTATGGTTAAAGAAAATGCCAAGTGAGTTCCCAAGGTCCTGTTTTAGATTGCGTAGTAAGCAACCTGGGATGTTATCTGGTCCAACTGAGGCTGTGTTTTTGGCCTTGCAGAGCACAAATATGACCTGATCTCTATAGATACAAGGCAAAGGACTGGTGTAAGGTATGGTTTGGGTTATGGCTGGTAGGCACGGGGGGGGGGGGGGTGAAATTTGTGCCAAATCTGTCAGGGTGGCAATTTCCTCAAGCATAGTATGAATGGTGCCATCGACTACCAGTTCGACACATAGCTGGGCATTCCCTTTAAGATTTCAGGCATAGTTAAAGAATGCCTTATGATTATCATTCCCCACTCAGAAGGAGGAACTGGTTCTATCACTCCTTGGAACAGCATGTTATGAAGAATAAGTGGAAACAAAACAGTCTCATCTGCAGGATGAAGAACGACCTCCTGAAAAGGAGAAATTTCCTCTCACTGCCATCTGTAACCCTGGTGAATGATTTTCAGAACCCATGTATTTGTAACAACTTGTTGCCAAAAAGATTCAGACTTTCAGGAAGAGAAACAGGGCCAGTGTGGGAGGGGGTCACAAGGTCTCTTGAATAGCCATTTAGACTTGTTGTAGTGTCCTTGGTTTGGGGAGGTTTGAGACTTTTTTCTGAACCCCCTTGCCACTTCTTCTTAAACATCTGTTGAGACTGTTTATTCTGTTTATTTTGCCAAAACTGGATGAGGAGAATGAAAATTCCTTAAGCAATTTAGAAAAGGAAGGCTGAACAATCTTAAGAAATTCCCTGGATCAGTTTGCCCATTCATCACACTTTTTAATCACTTCTGCAGCAGAGATGTCAAACATTAAATCTCTATCCAATGAATAATTTAAAATCTCATTTTAACATTATTTGAAAGATTCTGAAAAGTAGTCAAGGAAACCTCCTTAAAACCATGCCTGTGCCCATATCCCTGGAATTATCAGCAAAGTCATACACACACTGCAAACAGTGAGCAGTGGCATGTGCAATAGAAGAAACTAACTTCTTTAAAGATTTTTATTCACAAGAAGAAACTGTAAATAAAACATTCCTCATACACAATATGTCAGAATAGACTTTAACATATGAGTCTGACAATTTAAAATTCTGAAATTCAAAGTTGCAGAAGTATACATTTTTTTCCCACTACCTATGAATAATTTCCCATCCTTATTAGAAAGAGTGGGATTGGAACTAACTAACTGCTTAGCAGCAGAGGAGTCAACTAAGGCTATAGCTACTTGAATCAGATTTGGGAATAGTGTATAAAAATGTAAAAGACTGGGGAACTTTATATATCTTGTTTTCCTTTTATAGGTACAGCTCGTTGACTATCAAGAAAATTGCAGGCAGTAAGCCACACATCCTCTAAAGCAGGCAAGACAGGAAGAATGGTTGTAGGTTCTGGAAAGTCCTTCTGCAACAACTCATAGTATTTTTGGAGGGGCTGAAAAACCTCAGTGTTCTCCCACTGACAACACTGGGGCATTCTAGTAATAGTTCAGAGAACGAGAAACCGCCACAGGGAGAATTAAAAGAGACCTGACCTCTGAGTCTGAATCAGAAATCTGAGGACAAAATCCTGAATCCATCCTTCTATCTTCCTGTTCAGATTCAGAATTTTGAATCTCTTCAGGAAAGGAGGCATCCATCTTTCTTTTATGGGAAACTACTCTTCAAGAAGGATCAATTGCCTGAATCAAACCCTGAGCCAATACCAGTAAACTACTCCTATCCAAATGAATTTAAGGAGTAGATACATGTTTGCTTTTCAGTTTCTTTTTGACAGGAAAAATGGGACCAACTGTGTTACAGCTGCTTCCCAATGGATGGGCACATCATGCAACGCATATCCACAGCCTCCTTGATCTAGCAAAACTGTTTCACATAGTAAATATACTTGTGTATATGTCATACTGTTATACCATATGAGTTATCCCTAATCTTTAGTATCCTAGTCCACACATCTATACAACTATCTTAACACATTTTCTCTGCTGTCACTTTTTACTTTTAATAGTACCATTAAATACATACCACCTATAATCTACATATTCCCACCACCTAGCTATAAGATTCTACCTATATACGTTTAACTCTCTAATTCTACCTTCCCACTACACTTACCTTTCCCTTTTCCTACAGCCCCCAAAAATTGAGCTGTATTGTTAAATATTTCTAACTGTTTAGCTGTATTAATAAATATTTCTAAGTGTTTAATTTTCCTACATGCTGATCTTCCATTGTTACTGTATTGTGCCTTTTTACAACGTGTGCTGTTTAGATAGTTTTCTATATTATTTCATTTGCTTTATAAGTAATTATTTCCTTACAAATTCATGTAATGATTTTCATGTAACTTGGAGATCTTCTCCCCCGGCCTCCACTGAAAATGGGTCCCAAGCACAGTGGACTTTCCTGGTCAACAAATGTCAATAAACAAAAATAGATAATAATAATAAATTCTGACACAACAGGGAAACCTTCCCTGTTCCCTCTCTCAGGACTGACAAGAATGCTTCTACCTTGTCCACTGAGGGGACCCCAACAGCTGTAGAGGGTGTTGTTAACCCCTGGTCCATAGTGGCTGTAGGTGTTACATCAGAGGGATCAGGGGTAAAAGATGGGTGGACTGAGGTGCAACCAATGGCCACAGCAGAATCACCCACCTGTGGCTGAGGCAAATTGCTAGCCTGCTGTGCTGGCAAAGGCTTAAAATTTTCTTTTTGTGGGTGGAAGAAGGACCGTCTGTGGGAGTGGCAATCGTTTCCATGGTCAAGCAAAAATAATGCCTCTATCCTGGAGATAACAAGCAACAATGACAGTAAAACTACTAGTCCACAAAAGTTATTTTTTGACAGAAATAACACAGTAAAAAGAACTTTCAAACACTATGGCAGCCCCACAACCCTAAAATAAACAAAATGTTTCCACAGAAAGTAGTTTATCAGTTAGATACCACTACTTTTAAACTGACAGAAACAATGAGTGCTCCATTTAAAAGTACATTACAGTCTCAAAACAATCCATTAAAACACAATGCTCTTAGCTGTTAAATAACTTTATTGAAGAGGAAAATAATAAATCAACAGTAAAATATAAGAAAATGCAAGGTTTTTCCCCAAAGGAAACTTATCTGCCCAGCTACGGAAAGCACAAGCCAAGTGTTAATCCTCAGAAGCCTCAGAGAAGAACACTCTTCAGCAACAGGAAAGATCTGGAGGGCATCACACCCAACTTGTCTTTTAGTCAACTCATCTCAAATTGCTGGACAGTCTTGGTGGATGGCAGGTGCCCTGAAGTTTTGGAAGCTGGCTGGCTGTTATATCCTTGGCAAGATATAACCCATATAGCTAAGGCTACTGCAGCAATATGTATAATGTTTGTAACTTAAGTGGTGTTAATGTTGCTTGTTTTTCATTTATATAAATTTAAGATTGCCTGTGTCATACACAATAATTTAATAAAGATGTTTATTGAAAAAAAGGCTACTGCAGCAATGATCAATATGAAGAACATCTGGTAGCTGCAAAACAATCTCTGGGAGATAGAATATGTTTCAAATCAAATTATGCTGATAAGAAAATTAAGTTACTAGTGTTATACTTCAAGCAAAAAGTAAATGGCAAACCGAATAGCTGCATACTATATTTCACAAATAATTAAATTAGCAAGTTTTGCGCAGGAATCAGAACATTAACAATCTGTCAGAAAATGCAGAAAGCATATCTGCATTATTAGTCCTATCTGTGGTTCTATTTGCATTAAATATGAACTTTATAAAAGGAAATAATATCCTAAATCAATGATGGCACTCCCATTTGAAAGGGGAAAGTGTAATGCACTTGATTTAACAGTAGATCTTCAAATAATTTGATTAATGCTGCTGGAATTGCACAAATGTGTTGGTATTAACCAATTGTAGATATTGTTCCCAGACTGATTTGTTTGGCTGATGAATATTTCTTTGGGTGTATATTGACAGTCCCAATTTGTAATCAAGAGAAGTAGTCAAGCAGTGAAAGAGAGTACATGAGATTGTACACTCTGTTTTTTAGATATTTTGAACAAGGCAATCAGAGCTATGATAGATAAATGTTCTTGGAGAAGATTGAAGCACTTTCACACACAAGAAAAATACAAATCATAAAAATGGTGTGAATATACCAAAAATATATCAAGTTCTTCTAATAACAGAATTAAGAGTGGCAAAAATAAGTACACCAGTACACTGTGCATTAATCTTTTCAATATAATGAAATATACAACTTAAACCAAAAATGTTTTACTTGAACATAACTAACTAAATGCAAAGACTTACACATTCCATAATATGCAGAACCGGGTGGGGAAATGGAGAATGTCCTGCAGCAAAGATACTGTTATTTAAACATCTACTGGTATGGTTAGCATATTCAAATAAATTCAAATTCATATGTACCTCATGAAGACAATTCCTGCAAGAATTACATTGATGTATCAAAGAGCACCAAGCAATGAATTCAAAGTTCTCAGTTATTGGGGGATGGTCAATAACATGCCATACTTGCAATTAAAAACAAGCGCTGCTTGACTTTCCTGCTTTAAAAAACTTTGTGAATGGATGCCCAAGCAGCAACCTCACACATATTTTGGAGAAATATGTATTGTAAGAAGCAGGCATGTTTATTTTGCATTTGAGTTTTGTGGTATTTCTCACAATAGAAAAAAGCATGTTTGACCAACTAGTCTGAAAGAGTGTGTTTAATGACTGAGTGAACTAATTTTGCTTTCACAACTGACAAAAAGAACACATCAGGTTCTTTGAATGGTTTTGTCCTTTTAGTATAGTATTTGTGTTGTCAGTGTACATTCACTGTGTGCAGAATTCTTTTGCCTTTGGCCTCTGGTTTAGGAAAAGTCTGGTAGGAAAATTAATTCATTCAAAGAGATTTCAGCAACCATCTTGAACAAAAAGACCTGTTTGCTCTACGTGATACCCTGTACTTGTGGATAACTATGTAGGGGTTTAACACACCAAGGCTTCAGTTCTGGATGAGGCAATGTCTACAAAGAAATAACTTATTTTTACAATCATGTTTTATTGTTTTCCTGTGGAATAATATATAGAAAAATTACAATCATCATCAACCCCCCTTTACCCATTTTCTACATGTGGTCTGGGTGTCTTGTTAACTGTTGTCATCTCTCTCGATACATTGTCAAACTCCTGCCTTATAGGTTCATAGGTGTTTACTAGGCTAATGACCACAAGGGCCTTTTTAAGCCTAGTCATGCATCTCAAATCTCTGATAAACTCTGATACCCTTGATAAGTGTAAGCATGGGCCTGGGAGATAACCATTTACAGGTTACCTGTTTGCATCAGATATATAGGTGCCAAACCAGGGATGAATTTCTGGTTTCCCATCCAATTGTCCAAGTTGCATTTGAATTGGATTAGGGAAGAACTCTGCTTCACATGGGTGGGGAGCCTGTTCCATAGATGGGGTAATCTTTGGGATACATACCTATCTTTCCAGCATGTCTTTGACATTTAAGCCTGACTGTCACAGATCTTCTCTCACACAGTCCATCAACATTTTTGCTGGATGCCCTTGTTTCCTCTTGCCTTTTATCTGTGTGTCCCAAATTGTCTTCACCAGATTGTCTTATGCTTTTCTGCCAAAGTGCCTGAACCACTGTAACCTGTTCTATTTTATCTGTCCTGCAATTGGAGCTATTTTGACTTCTGATGTTATATCCTAATTTCTTTTTTTAAACAACTTTCTATTAATTTTAAAACAAAGATTGTACAAAATTATTTAAAGATAAATAGAAAAAAAACATAACTATTTGCAGATGTCTACAACAAAATCAAACACAGAAAACTAAATCATCAAGTAAATCACTTCATTTTTACCAAAATCTAAACTGCTGAGTAATATTTGAAGTTCTCATTTTGGCAGTTGACAATTCTTTTTTACATTTTTTGCTAATTTAATGAATTAAGTGAAAGAAAGAATAGTTTTACATTTTCAATTCTTTGTTACTATTTTTCTTGCTATAGGTAAAATGGACCCGAGGAGAGCCACCTGTGCCCTAGGAAAGAAATCTGGAACTGGATCATTAAATAAGATCAAGGAGTTAAAAATGATACATCATTTCTAAATTCAACCCCAAAAGGAGTTACTATTTTACAATCCAATATCATATAAAACCAATCTGCATCACAGACTTCATAACACCTCCAACAATTAATTTTACCGTAGTTATATATTAAAGCCACTTGATGTGGAGTTAAAAAATAAGCTCTGTAGAAGAAATCTCCATGTATATATTTTCCAATAAAGAGAAGTAGATTTGCCACAGATTTAAGAATTAAACATTTATCCTCATCAAAAAAGGCCTTCTCATTAATCTTAGTTTAGTAATTTCAAAATAATGAGTCTGTGTAACCAAAATCTTCTCTTATTATTTTATAAATTGCTGACATATATGATTCATTCTTATTTTAGTTACTATTGATTCTGAAAAAACTCATGTACCTTTGGAATATGTTTTGTTTAAAAATCCATGGAGATTTTGATTTTATCACTTACATATTTTTACAAGATTGTATAGTCAACCAATTGTTATTTTCTAAACAATGTCTTGCAAGAAGACAATCTGTATTATATGATTTATTTCCAATTAAGAATCAATGCCAAAAAATTAAATTTGCCTCTCTAAGGTCTAGCATTTTGTTTATATTAAAAAAGTTCCCAAACAACCCACAGTATTTGATATAGGGAACAATAAAAGCAATAAAACTTTAACAATATAATTACAATCCATGAATCTTTTAAAATTTATAAGGATGTAATCAGTGAAGGGAGAAGAATAACATTTTTTTCATTTAAATATAAGTCTTTCAAGATCCAGTAAAATTTATTAATTCCAAATTTAAAGAAATTCTACAACATAGCGGTTATTATTTATTAATCTTTTATGAATGGATTTCTAAGTTGATTGGTAAGTGGAATTTAACCATAAAGATATGCAATTGATAATTATGGGGTTGACATATAATTCAGCATTTGGAAAACTTGATTAACCTTCTTGCCAACTTTTAACATGCCAATCAAAGGTATTCTTGGTTTATTGGGGAACCAGAGAACATTAAGAATTTAATTTCTTAAAGATTTTTTAGGAGGGAGAATAATTAGTGATTCTAGATAAGACAGTATTTTTGGTAGGATTGTCATTTTTTTTATTAAAGTAAGTCTATCTTCCACTGTAAAAATGTTCCAATTAATACTTATTTTAGTAACAGTGTCTATTAAATTACTATAATTTATTGTTGAATCTTTTACATTAGATCTAATTATAATTCCAAGATAATTTATTTGTTAATTGTCCCAAATAAAATTCTTATAGTTTCTTAAATAGTTTTTAACTTTTTTTATTAATAAGTAAAGTTTTTGTTTTATCAGGGTTAAACATTAAACCTGATGCTTTTTCAAAGTAATTAATAGACTTAGTTAAATTTGCTATTGAAGCTTTAACATCACTGCTTGTTCTTAAAATGTCATCTGCAAATAACTGAATTTTCCATAAATAACTTTCATTTATCGAGTATCTCTGAATTTTTCTATTAGATCTAATAAAGTTTGTGAAAGGTTCAATTGCTAGAGAAAATAATAGAGGTAACAAAGGGCAACACTGTTTTGTACCTTTTAACATTTTGAAAGAGCTAGAAAGGAAAGAAGCAATTTTAATACAACAGAATGAGTTACTATCTAGATTAGTTATAAGATTTATAAAATCTAGGGGAAATTCATATTGTTTAAGGGGTTTGAACAAATAATTCCAACTAATAGAATCAAAAGCCTTATTTATATTTTATTTATTATAGTTCGCTAGTTTTGTTTTTATTAGCCAGATCTGTTAGATTATTAAAGCCTAATTATGCTATCCTGAACCTTTCTATGTATTATAAAACCAGTCTGGTCATCATTTATTAATCCTGGCACAATAAGGTTCAATCATTTTGCAAGAGCAGACATAAATTTTGTATAATCAACCTTTAATAATGAAGTAGGACAGTAAGAATAACATAAGTAAGAGTCTTTGGTTTCAAGATGGGAGATATCAGGGAATATTTCAGGGGGGGTGTGTGATGGTTGACGTATGTTTAACCTGTTCAAAAACGTCTCTGGGAATAAGTTGTATAATTCTGGGATTATACCATCAAGACTGGGGGTTTTATTTGGTTTAAGATTATTAATTTGAACTTTTAACTTCTTAAAAGAGAATGACATCAGTTTTAGATCCTTGTTCTTTGGTTAATTTAAACTTTATGATGTATTTTCAAAAAGTCATCAGTTATGTTGTTAATGTCTAAATCTGTCTTTTTGTTATTCACTTCTTCAAAATATTTCCTAAATCATTCTAGAATGTTTTTTAAATCAGTCACTTTTTATATTTATCACCTTGCTTGGAAATAATTTCTTTAATATGATTAGTATTTACTTTTTCTTAGATCTAATAGTCAACCTGTGTAAGCTTTTTGGGTTTATTGAGTAAGTCTGTAATTTTAATTTTTCTAGATTTATTGATATATGGTGAAGTACATGAAATATTGCTGATTTAATATTTTCAACTCAGCATTTGTTGATTTGTCATAAGGTTTTAAACTAGATTTCATTTATCTATATTACACTGTGAAAACATCAACTCCTTATCCAATTCTTTTTTTACATATATACAAATTAATAATTCTTCCATATGGATAAGTTTTAAAGAATCCTGGAAAATTACTTCTGAAACTACTCCATTATTAATTTAAATGTATTAATCTATTTCTTTTAGACACCAGTCCTTAAAGTCTTTTCATTTTACTTTATAAGCAGGGATTCTCTGACAGTAAATCAAATTACTTGGCTTTAACATTACCATAAATATAATAGCATTGTGGTCAGATAAAGGACATGACGTTATCATTACATCTTTAATTTTAGTAAATAAACTACTAGAAGTAAAAACTTTATTAATGTTTGTCCGGGTGCCAAATCTATAAGAATAATGTGTAAAGTTAAGAGAGTTGGTTGGTTTAATATAGGTATCTCTCAAGTGTTGAGAATTATAATAAAATGATCTACATGTTTAGCTACTAAGGATAGATTAGGAACCTTATCAGTAGTTCTGTCTTTACTAAAAAGAATACAGTTAAAATCTCCTGCAATAATCAGTTTGCCTTTTGCATATAAGGTTATAATACCCAAATATTTCTTAGCAACATTGGCTCCAGTTCCAAGTATAAAGTAAGAATTCATGAAAATATAAGTTTGCTTTTGTCAGTTTCTACTACTGCTAATCCCAACATGCCATTTTTATCTGAATAGGTATTTAATATTTTAGGCATAGGTAATGAATTTCTCCAAAGAATAAGAGTGCTCTCCTTTTTAATTTAAAATGAGAGACAACAAGAGTTGAACAATATTTTAACATGAATATGTCTACATCTTCAGATAAAAAATGCATTTCTTGTAAGAAAGTTGTATGAGCTTTATGCAATTTTAAATATTTGTTTAAGCTACTCCTGTTAAATGGATTATTAAGTCTATTGATATTTAATGAGAGACAATTATATGTCAACATTCATAAGAACATGTAAATGCACTGATTTAAGATGTTTTAGCCTAAAGGATAACAACCGAGTACTAATAATTGTTGATATGGAGAGATACAAAAAAAGTAAAATTTCAAACTTATATACATTCAAACCTTCCATCATGGAATGAAAATTCCCTGATTTGCTGATATACTCATACAAATCACACAGCAACTAACCCATTCCAATGTCACCAAGCTAAACAGTTGCTACTGCTTTATAATTTAAACTGACATTATTAATTATAACTATTTAGAGCACACTCAAGTCATGTTAAAAGGAAAAGTAATATAAAGTATTAACTTGGGAAATATTAATATTAAGATCATAGAAAGATACATTTGGAAATTTTAATAATAAAGAATGATATTATGTATTTCTGAATATATCAAAAATATACCAGAAATAATGCATTTCAAATTTCTCTGTTTGATCAAGACATTTATATATCCCCGGATTCACTATCCTTCCCTGCACAGAAGCGGCCATTTAGGAGCAGGACGGCAGTGCAGCATACATATCAATGAAGGTGCACTGCCTGAGCTCCTAAATGGACATGGAACATGTATGAGTGCAGGGGACATGTCTGAGAGCTCATCCCTGCAATCAAGAACAGCAGTTTAGGAATAAGAATGAGTGAGACTGCTCATAGGTGTTTGCATACCCCCAGCAACATCCTCCCAAGTTTACAAGAGCAATAGTTAAAACATTAAATATAAATAATTGTTTTTTTTATGAAAGAGATTAAATTTAACCATAGGTGCATGTGTTTGCCCATTGCTTAGCTATGGTTAATGCAGCTTAAATGGCACAAGAGGATAAAAAAGCAAGATATATGCAAATTAAGCAGTACAGCAATAGTGTAGTGGGCAGAGCATTCACCTTACAAACAGTCATTCCCAGTTTGAATCCCACTCCAGTACATTCCATTTTCCATGTCAAATCATTTTATGACCATTTTTTTTGTTGCATAACCTACTAAATAACATATATTTGTGAACTGGAGTACTGCATTAAATGCAGATGTGAGGTGTCATTGTCATAATGTTGTAAAGTCCACAGATAATCACGTGTCCCATACAGTATATGTACACAGGAATCAGGGATACAAATGGAAGGTAAAATGCATAATGAATGATATATCCATACAGTTTCCAAATCCAAAACCTTCCCTAGAACCATTTGACATTGCTGTCTAAATTAGTGATGTGGTAAGCAGGAGTAAGCAATAGTAAGCACAAGTAAGCATACTTAAGGAATAGTAAGCGGGAGTAAGCATATTTAAGCAGTAGTAAATGACTTTAAGCCCATTTGAGTGGGAGTAAGCAATGCGAACACAGGTTAAGCAATATTGAAGCTAACTCTCTGTAAGAATATTTAACCGAAGGTTAGCATTGCTTACCCTCATACAAACCCATGCAAACCCGCTTACAATTACTTAAAAGTGCCTTAATCACTCTGTATGCAACAGCCGCTGTCCTTGCCGAAACAAAATAAACAGCCTTTGTAGGTCTTGAACCCAGGACCCTATAGTCACAGTAGTTAACCACTAAGCCATCACAGCAGTACATAAGATTAAGGTATCACCAAACAGATCCTCACTATAGGAAAATCAAATCAAACATGTGAAAGGAATTTATATACAGTTTTATGTTGTATAACCTACTACATAACATAAATATGTGAACTGGAGTACTGCAGTAAGCCCAGATGTGAGGTGTCATTGTAAGAAAGGGTTGAAATCCACTAATAAACACAAGGACCCCATACAGTGTATGTGCACATGAATCATGGATACCAAAAACATATATAACATGTAATGAATAATAAATCAATGCCAAAAAGCAAATATAATGCAAATGAACTATTAAGCAATGCTAAGCATTGCACAGCCCAGCTTAGTAGGTGTAAGCAATGTGTAGGCCAGCTAACTCAGTCTGCCCATTGGTATACCCCTTTAAGCAATGCCAACCTTAGGTAAGCAGGTTTGCCCATAGTTTAGCATTTTCAAAACCTTCCAATCATGGCAAAGTGTGGGAAACTGGCCCTATTTAAACCCAACAGGTGGGAATACATGTCATAACTGGTTGTAGCTTCCTCCTGTAGGCACTATGCCTGATATGGGAAAGGGTGTGTGCTTTCTGGTGCAGCGCTGGGGCATCCAGGAGTCCAGAGTCATGGCAGGACTCCTTGTGAAAGACCATGACCAGAGACTGCTGCAGGGCCAGTACCAGGGTTCCCAATACAAAGCAGAATCCTGGGACCATCTCACTCATGATCTCATCAGTGCCACTGGCATACCCCAAACTGGTGAGCAGGTCAGGTATCACTATGTCGACCTGAAGCAGAGAAAGGGGGATCTCTTGGATCAGTAGATCCAAGAGGCTAGCAGGACAGGGGCTGTCCAGCCATGTGTAAATATCAGTCCACAAACTGTTTAGTAATTGCCAGCTCATTTATATTATAACTAGGTATGGCTAAATATTCCTTTCATGTCTTTCACAGTGGCAGATGAGCAGGCTGCGAACCAGGAAGCCTATGCCTGTAGGCTGCAGCAGTTGCGATGCAAGGCAGGTTAGTAATACTCTTGCATGTACTGTCATAGGAAATAAATGTAAATGTAGTAGTAAGTTAATTGCCTGTAATAAAACCTGCATTGTTTAAGGCATGTACTGCATACACCAGAGAATAAGGCAGGAAAAGTCTCATATAGGTTGTGTGTAAATAAAAGCATAATAGCCTGACAATAAAGGTCTAACTGCTGGACTGCATGTGTTTACTCTGGTATCATATGGTAATGTAGAGTTGCAATCACTTAATAGTACTGTTGTATTAAGCACTGTTACCCACACTATGCTACATAAATAAAATGTGTAGGAATGTCTGTATATGACTGTTGTAATCCCAGGAGGTCATATAGTACAACTGAGAGAGACTTAGACAGAAAACAGTAAAAAGACAGACAGCAAAATCCAAATAGCACACTCAACTGCGAAATTAACTGTTGTATTTTTTGCACACACAGCCATGGTTCGAATCTTGAGAGTGGTAGTAGGCTGTATGCTGAATCATACCTCATAACTGTACAGATATGTCCAGAATGTCCAGTAAATCGGTCCATATCTGCTGCCTGTCACTCTGCCTCCCTGGCAAATCAGTAGGATGATCCCAGACATTTAGGCAGCAAAAAAGACATACAACTGATTGTCAGACATCTGTAAGAACAAACCTGTCACTCTAGCAACTCCCCAAAATGTTATGAGATTAATTAGCCAAGTATGTCCCATCTCCACCCCCATGTTGTCAAGCTGTGACCAGAGTGTGTACAGTAACAGAGTGATACATATGTGCATAATACCAATGTGGAATCTGGTAATTTGTGTGACAACATTCAGGTAGTGCTAGCAAACATTGCTCCCACAGGACTGTCAGATACAAACACTGTGCCTAGAAATAAAGGATTGATATCCTGTACTGGTACTGTTTACTCTGATATTGTATGGCATTGTTAGTGTTGCAGTTGCTCTGAATAATAAGGTATTACTCATCACTGCCATCCACACTGTACTACATAATACAACTGTCTAGGAAATCCTGCATAAGAGTGTTGTAATTACAAGGTCAGAATGTAAAACCACTGGACAAGTATAGGCAGAAATCAGATAAGAGATACACAGCAATATCTATATAGCACACTCAACTGTAATAGACAGTGTTTTATTTTTAGCAGATGCAGCCATGGTTCAAATCCTGGGATAGGTAGTAAGCTGTATGCAGAATCATACCCCACAGCTGTACAGATATGTCCAGAATGTCCAGTAAATTGGCCCATTTCTGCTGCCTGTCACCCTGTCCCCCTGGCAAATCAGTGGGATGATCCCAGATGTTTAGGCAGCAAACAAGACATACACCTGATTGTCAGACATCTATAAGAACAAACATGTCACTTTAGCAACTCCCCAAAATGTTATGAGAGTAATTAGCCAAGTATATCCCATCTCCACCATGTTGTCAAGCTGTGACCAGAGTGTGTACAGTAACAGAGTGAGACGTATGTGCATAATACTAATGTGGAATCTGGTAATTTGTGTGGCAACATTCAGGTAGTGCTAACAAACATTGCTCCCACAGGTCTGTCAGATACGTACACTGTACCTAGAAATAAAAGATTGATATCCTGTACTAGTACTGTTTACTCTGGTATTGTATGGCATTGTTAGTGTTGCAGTTGCTCTGAATAATAAGGTATTACTCATCACTGTCACCCACACTGTACTACATAATGAAACAGTCTAGGAAACCCTGTATAAGAGTGTTGTAATTACAAGGTCAGAATGCAAATCTATAGAACAATTATAGACGGAAATCAGAGAAGAGATATACAACAATATCTATATAGCACACTCAACTGTGTTGGACAGTGTTTTATTTTTAGTAGACGCAGCCATAATTCGAATCCTGGGAGTGGTAGTACGCTGTATGCAGAATCATACCCCACAAGTGTACAGAATTGTCCAGAATGTCCAGTTAATCGGCCCATATCTGCCGGCTGTTGCCCTGTCCTCCTGGCATATCAGTGTGCTACTCTCTGACATGTAAGCAACATTTCATGTCATATGACTGACTGTCAGACCTGTACATATTTGGGAAATGTCAATGAAAACAAACTGTCATTGTACAATTCACTAAAGGTTTAAGAGGTCAATTGTCGAAATATGTCCCGGTTCACATTCATGTGGTGAAGACATGCCCAGAGTGTGTGCAATAAGAGATGGACAGGTATGTGCATAACATTAACCTGGAATCTGGGAATATGTGTAGAAACAGTTAGGTAGTGTTAACAAACAATACTTCGACAGGTATACCACAAGACATCTACAACAACTGGTAAGAGGCGTATACTGCAGGTAAAACAGTTCATGTATATAGTTGTCGACATCCATACCACTGTCCAAACTAAGGTGATAGGGTAGTGTACTAATACCTGTAAGGTACAGATCACAGCACTGACTAT